>NW_007728945.1:37826-76243 GCF_000696425.1 Galeopterus variegatus
AACAAAAAAAAAAAAAAAAAAAAATCTTCGGAGATTTTAAAAGTTTTCTTTGTCACAACAGTTTTCCAAACTAAGTTCATGACACGAACTATCTGGTTATATCTAACTTAAGTCATATTTCAATTCAAATTTAAACCTAAAACTGACAGGGATAGTGACTTCCTGTAATGAGCACCTTTTAACTGAATGAAAACATTCTACTTAAAAGACCAAACATTATTACTTCATCTAAAAGTTAAAATACTTAAAATAGACACCAAACTTCCAAAACTCAAGAAAGAAAAAATGACAGCTTCCACACAAAGTGATAACGCATCTGAAGTTACCTTTTCGTTTTCAGCAGTTAATTTCTTGTTTTCATCAAAGAGCATCGCTCTTTCTCGTTCGTATTTATCTTTTATTGTACCCACTGCCTCCTCCATCTCGTTATGCCTGAGAAGGTGAATAACAGAAGCAGTTTTAAAGGTTTGTAACTGTGCTACTATTTCATATCCCTGGGGTGAGTATGAGCTTAGCTTTCTACACTGAAGAAAGAGGTCATGAAAACTTACCGTTCTCGTTTTGACTTTTCTAATTTATCTTTTAACATTAAGATTTCTTTCTGCAGGGCCAGTTGGTGGCTTTCTGAGTCATGCACCTCCTTTTTCACGTTTTTCACTTCCAGCACATGGGAGGCCTCACGCCTGACCAATTCCTCTTCATAAAACAAGACTTTCTTCTCCAGCTCTGATTTTATTTTAGAAATCTCTTGCTGATGTTCTAAAGTGGCGCTTGGTCCCCGGCCTCCTTGCTTTGTCTGAAGAGAAAGGTGAAAATACATTGACAAATCTCTATGACCTCCCATTCCCGCCACACGCAGGCACTGGAACACAGCTTCCTCTACCCCCAACGAGAGCTCTGCCAGGGCTGCATCAGGTGACGGAGCTGACCTGGGTGATGTACCCCTCCTAACAACCGCAAGGCAGAGTTTAGGGATGACAGTATCTGCCTGGGACCCCAGAGGCTGTCCCACACTCTGTCCTGACCTTGCATTGTTCGTTCATTTGTGCAACATTCTACTAGGGCTGACTATGTCAGGCACCTTACTGGTGACTGGGGTGACACCAAGGTCTCTGCTCTCTGACAGCAAAACAACGAGAGGACACATGAGGTAGTGCAATAAAGAATGGGGGGTACATAATGAGGAGCACCCTTGAGGTGGTGACAGAGGATGACAGATATCAGGCTAGAGGCAAACAGCAAGGGCCAAGACACAGAGGTGAGAGGCATGTGGTGGGAATGAGCTGGATATGCTTGTGGCACAGAAAGACCAGCGTGGCTGGTGGGGAACTGCAGGGAGAGTGTACATCAGGTGGCAGCGCACGTCAGGCAGGAGGTGGTGAGCTTGGGGAGTGGCAGGAAGCCACAGAGGGCACTGAGGAAGTGATAGCTCTGCTTGCGGCTGGACAAGCTCGCTGTGTGGACAGCAACTGCAGGGGCTGAGAAAGAGACAGGCAGACTTGGTCTCAGGAACACAGAGGACAGGCAAACCTTGCTGCCTGTGGCTGAACTAAGTGGAAGCAAAGGCAATGGAGATAAACAGACACCTTGGGCTGATGTGCTAGAAGAAGGGGTGACAGAATCATGGAGGCGTGAGGCACAGAGAAGACCCATCATGTCCACATCACAAAAGAAACCCAGCTCAGAAAAATAAGGTCACTTGTGAGAGGTCACACTACTCTGACAAGGAGACCCATTGACCCCTTACCCAGGCTCTGCTGCTACAGCCTTCTCTGCTCCCTCCCTCCCTCCTGAGTCTCTTTGCTGTTCCCTGGCCCTACAAGCTGGCCCCAAACGGACAACCAGCCAGTCTCTTCCACTGTCAGCAACAGTCATGGGCTTTAGAGAATTTCCAGAACTGGACTCCACTGAATTTAGAAAACCAGTATATGAAGAAGGTATCACAGATTAGTTTACTAGGACTTACTATGAACTGCCTGAAACTTCTATGTAAGGAAAGAAAGAAATGAACTTGGTTTTTAAAAATGAAAGCTGTCACAAAGGCAGAGTCATGTGCTCCCACCTCTCCATAGCCCATCTAGAACGGCCTTGTGTGAAGTGCGGCCCGACAAGCACATGTGTAAGACAATTTCCACACGATAGCTCCAGTAAGGATAGAACTCTTTCTCGGTTAAGAGTAAAGACCCTAACCAAGCACTACCTTGAGGGCCTCAAGCTCACTTTCTATTTGCTTGGAGAAGTTCTCGCTGTGCTCGCGAAGCTTGCGCTCTTTTGAGGCCTCAGCGACAGCATCCTTGAGCTGAGCTTCCAGCTACAAAGAGAAGACCCACTTATTCACACAAAACAAGTACGGCTTCATCAGTTATATTCTTTACTCAAAGGACCTCTAAGAGAACAAAACCTTCAAGCATCTTTGTATTTCTTCACCCTTCATCAAATTTTATCACCAGTTAAAGGCTGAGAAATACACTTTAGGACTTGACTAGAATGACTGGCTAGTGATAAAACCAAGCTTAAATTCTAATTTAAATTGATAATTTGAGAATAAATTTCAAGAAAGAGCACTGATTTGTGAAAACGAGTACTTCTGATATCTGTATGACAGATTCTTTTTTTAATGGAAAATTTCAAACACACATAAAAGAGTGGTACAATGGACCCCCATGTGTCCATCACCCAGATGTGACAGTTGGCAGCATGAGCCAAGCTTGGTTCACCTATATGCCTATACCCAAATCACCTTAAAGCAAATTCCAGACACCAAAACATTTCATCCATAATTGGTAACTTTTGTTTGTTTTGGCTGCTAGTTGGTATAGGAATCGAACCCTGGACTTTGCTATTATCAGCACCATGCTCTAACCAGCTGAGCTAACTGGCCAGCCCTTGAAATAGTAATTTTTTTTTTGTTAAAGATGACCAGTAAGGGGGTCTTAACCGTTGACTTGGTGTTGTCAGCACCACGTTCTCCCAAGTGAGCTAACCGGCCACCCCTATGTAGGGATCCAAACCTGTGGCCTTGGTGTTGTTAGCACCACACTCTCCCAAGTGAGCCACAGGCTGGCCCTGAAATGGTAAATTTTTTTTTGTCCTTTTTGAGACTGGCTGCACCGCGCTCAGCCAGTGAGTGCACCGGTCATCCCTATATAGGATCCGAACCCGCGGCGGGAGCGCTGCTGTGCTCCCAGCGCTGCACTGTCCCGAGTGTGCCACGGGCTCGGCCCCTGAAATGGTAATTTTTTTTTTTTCCTTTTTGTCTTTTATTCGTGACCGGTAATGGGATCGCAACCCTCAGTGTCGCGCCCATACTGCGACCAGCAACGGGATCGCAACCCTCGGTGTCACGCCCGCACCGCACTCAACCAGCGAGCAGACCGGTCTCTATATAGGATCCGAACCCTCGGCGGGAGCGCGGCTGTACTCTACCGAGTGCGCCACCGGGCTGGCCCAGAAATGGTAATTTTTAATTAAGGGTTTCATTAACTTGAGCTGCGGTTGGCTACAACAACAAATATATTTGGGCTGCAAAAAAAACTGTATAAGAAGAAAAAAACAGGTATTTTGAGGCTAAATAACAAAGAGTCCTGAACTGAAAAGGAAGAAGAGCAAGTACTTCCAGGCCTTCTAATTCACAGGGTTTATCAAATAAATTTTAACAGAATTTTAAATGTTCTTAAAATATGTCACCCATTAACAACAGAACATACAGAATATCTAGGATAGCAGTTCTCAAAGAAGGCACTGAGAACTCCCAGGATCCCGAGACAAGGCCTTCCTTTTTGACTTTCCTCTCGGTAGGACCCCAGTTTTCTTCATATACTTTGTCCTAAACAGCATATCACAAGACTAAATGTAGAAACAGATATAAGAACCCAGGAGTTTTCTTTTACCCAGATATTAAAGTTTATATGTGAAAAAAAAAAATGCTATTCTCACTAAATTTTTACAAAAATAGTTACTTTTCACAAAAAATATTTATGTTAACATGTAATGGCTTTATTGTATTGGAAAAAATTCTCAGTTCTAATTTTTACCATGGTACATATAAAGAACATAACCTACATAAATGAAAGCTCTTTGGGGTCCTCAATTAATTCTGAAGCATCTGAAGAAGTGCTGAGACCAAAAAGCTTCAGAGCCGCTGACCTAAGGCAACTGACTTGAAGTATCCATACTAGGCTATGGTGTCTTCTTTTAGTTCCCATCTATGCTGTACGGGCTGCAGGTACTCAAATTCACTTAAGCCATACCTATCACATCTGGATATAAATATCCTCTATTTATTTTAAAAGGGAATTAAAATTTTAACTTTAATCTTAAGAAAAATTAGTACTGCAAAAACCTCTTTTAATAATTTCACAAATAGGGCTGGCTGGTTAGCTCAGTTGGTTAGAGTGCACTGCTGTAACACCAAGGTCAAGGGTTTAGATTTCTGAAGTGGCCAGCAGACAAAATTTTTTTTTCACAAATAGATATTGAGGGATGAGAACTACAAAATAAATGCTTGGCAGATAACTTACTTCCCTTCACATAAAATTTAAGATCCATTTTAAAGTAATTTATGTAAATAGACCAAGTGTTCAAAGACATTTTAATATCATACAAAAGTCCAATCAATATAATCACTGCAATGACTAAAAAGCTACCTCTTTCCTAAACTTCTCTGATTTGCGGATTTCCTGCCGCATCGAGTCAATTTTCTGCATGGCCACCTCCATCTCCTCTTCTTTGTCCCGGAGCTGCCGGGACAACTTCTGCTTCTGGGAGCGGAGCTCCGCCATGCGCTCGTTGAGCTCTGAGAACTCTTGCAGGGCCAGCTTCCGCTGCTGCTGGGCATCTCTGAGTTCTTTTGCCTGGGATTTCAATCGCTCTGAAGCCTCAACCAATTGCTGAACAAAAAAATTATAGATGTTTTACGCTGCTAAACAAAGACTTGGAAAGGGGGAAGTTCAGTCTCCCACTGTATTAAAGAGTTAAAAGTGGTACCAAATGCTGGTTATAGATTGATGATAGCCACGGAGCTCAGAAAAAGCCCTTTGTTCTGCCCCATCCCAGCCACACAGGCAACCTGGAAGAAATCCACCTGGGCTCAGTTGCTAAGCACCATCTCCACACCAGGGAAGACCCTGCACCCAGTGCAGCAGCCAGTATACAGCAGGAAGTCTGGCTCCTAATTTCAACCTCTTCCCTCCATCCTCTACATAATCCCGAAGACGGACGAAGCATAAATTTGGGCATTCAATTTAGTTACTTAAACACAAGCAGAATCAGGTAAGAACACATGTACGTGAAAATGCTTAAGATTTAAGTCAAAGGGAAGAACTGCATAAAAATCACTGGACAGCTAAGCCTTCATTAGAGGCTGAGGTATGGATTCTGGTTGTCCCTCTGGGAGGAGAGACACAACCGGCCCTGCCACTGGCTGCACTGACAACGCTGACCTGCCTACAGCCAATATGGTCCACAAGTTGGCTACTCAATCACTGTCACACCTGCTTGTCTGAGCCTGGAAGTGAGGAGATCTGTAGTGAGTTGCAGGGCGGCTCCCCCAGGGTTCCCTGAGCCTGGCTCTGTGGTAGTCCTGTGACTCCATCAGAGCAGGGACATGCTGCAGGTCCCCACACTGCTCTTCTAGACGATCATTGCAGGTGGTAGGACACCACAGATGAACTTAAGAAACAACCTGGGTTCGAAATTTGGTCCATTTTAGAGAACAAATCACAAACTATGGGTTCAAGGATTTAAGTATTTAAATGACTGTATTTTAGAAAACACAATCTTAACGATGTTATTAATACATTAGCATTTCAGCATAAAGTCTGACATATCTTACTGAAAATCAAGTTTAAAAGGAGTTATGGGGGGGAATCACTCAAATTCTAACAAACTGTCTCTTCTGCAGTGCCCTGTCATAACTAATTAGTCCCTTCTGGAAGAAGGAGGTCAGGCCACTGCGGGCGAGGTGGAGTGGGGGAGAGTTGTGACATCAGACATGGCATGTTAATCCAGCTCGTTCAGTGTCCTCTGGGAGGCACTTCCTCACTTTAGGATGGGGGGGACACTGCTTACCCTGCAGGGCTGGGGTGGAAACTGAAGGTGCCGACTATCAAGTGGCTGCTGGCTGGAGGCAGGGCACCTAAACGTCCCTCTGACGTGGGAGCCCTGCATGCGGCACAGAAGAGTCCACACATGAGAGTCCTGAGGAGGTCTCTCAGCTGCTGCATGAACTCAGACTTACGAAACTCTGCAAAATCATTTAAACCCTCTCACATGAAGCAGAGCCCTTGGATACCTTGTGCAGATCCTCCTTCTCCTGCCGCACCATGCGGTACTGCTTCTCCAGTCCCTTCAGCCGATGCGTGGAGTCCTCGTGCTCCTGGCGAAGTGCCACTGTATCTTCAAGTTGTCGCTCGAGCCTATTTGAATCTGTGCAAAAGAGAAAATAAACTGTGTTCTTTTACATGCAGTAACTTTATATGTAAAACTTTGTCAGCTGGCTTACTGATAAAAAATTATTTAATAATTCATAACAGTCTTTTTCGTTCAGAGACTTTTCTTACTTTTACACACTCATGAGTACGTACGTGTCATGGGCATAGCTACATGTACACCTGTAGTGGACTTTGATCATCTGTTTAAGTGCTCTCTCCTCTAGTGAGTCCTCGGGCAGCACGCACCCGTCTGACTTAGCCCCTTTAAACTGTGTAATCTAGCACAGTGTCTAACCCTTTCTCAGTGTGCAACAAAAGTTTTACTGAGTGATTCAATCAAAGCTTTTTCCCGGATCAGGACGGTGGGGTTCCAGATAGGAAATGGAGAGAAGGTGAGAGATTCCAGGCACTACATGGAGATGCGTGTCAACTGTGGCACCAACTGCTGTGGACCAGATGCCCCCCCACACTCACTGAGGCTTAACCCCACTGTGACTGCTGAGGGTGGGAAGTCCTATTATGGTAATCGAAAGGTGGGGCCTTGAAGAGATGATTAGGTTGTAGGACTGGCAGTAGTGAATGGATTAATGGTGGTGTTCAGGGCGTGGTTCTGAGGGCTTTAAAAGGAGAGTGCGTGAGGAGCTATCGCTCTCTGCTCCACCATTTCGCAATGTGATACCCTGGGTCACCGTCGCCACTACCAAGAACCTGATGTGCTCCCTGGACCTTGGACTTCCCAGCCTCTGAACTGTTAAGCAGTAAGTTTCATTTTCTTACAAACTACCCAGTTCCATTATTTTGTTATAAGCAACAAAAACGGACTAATACACCAATCCGTGTGAGATTAAGGGTAAAGCCTACAAGTGACTTGAGTCTTTAGAAAGCTTTGATAACCCAGGAACCACAAGAGAAAGGTGGTGACAGTAAGCCTAGCACCTAAAATACTGAACAGCAGGCACCATCACTGATGAAAACTTTAGAAAGAAAGCAGCTATGGCAAGAAAGAAGCTGTCTCAGAGCTACAAAGGAGAAAATTAAGAGAGAGAGAAAATATTCTGAGAGTTTACAGATAAAATATTAGGGATTAATTCCAGCTGGTAACTATAAAATTATATTATTAGAACTAAGCAAGTTGGGTGAAACAATTTTAAATATACTGACAAAATATCAGAACCCTAAGTAGGTTTGCTAAAGCGTAAGCTTTCTTCTGCTTTTCTGATCGCTACAGTCTGAATGTGTGTCCCCTCCAAAGCTCATGTGGAAAACTGATCCCCAATGAGGCAGTGGTGAAAGATGGGGCCTTTAAGAGATGACTGGATTGTGAGGACTATGCCCTGTGAATGGATTAATCCATTCATGGAATAACGGGTTAATGGTTCAATGGGTTATCATCGGTGTGGACTGATGGCTTTATAAGAACAGCAAATGAGCTGAGCATGTTAACAGGAGCTCTGGCCTGGCCCTTGTGATGTGATACCCTGAGTCACCAGAGGACTCTTGTAGAGTTCCTACCCAGAAGATGACCCTCACCAAATGTACCCCCTGGCCAATACATGGACTTCTTACCTTCCAAAACTGTAAGAAATAAACTGCATTTTCTTATGAATCACCCAGTTTCAGGTATTTTGTGACAAGCAACTGAAAACAGACTAATACACCATCTTATGAAAAGACTCTGAAAATTTCAAGACATTCATGCCCGAGAATAGGGACTAAACAGCTATACTTTAAAATACTTACCTGCTATTTTATTCTTTAAACGTTCAATTTCTTCATTTAGCTTTTTGATTTCTTTATCTCGGTTTGAATTGCCCAGGGCCCGCGTTGAACCGTGAAGGGACTGCACAGTCTGGGTGGACTCTAGGGACAGGGAGACATAGTATAAGTGCAGGTCCTGCATGGCCCAGCAGCTGCCCTATGCCTGCATGAGGCTGGCTCTGGCCTCACCTTGCAGCTTCCTGCTCAGCTCCAGCTTCTCTTGCTCTAGTCTTCGTATCCTCCTTTCATAAGCTTCAATCTGCAAGCTGTTTTCTAAATCCCGCTGCACATCCTCATCTTTGGTTAAGGTATTAGACTGCATTATGCTTTTCAGAGAGCCTCGATCAGAAAAACAGCTGCGGAATAAAGCAACAGGTTTTTCTGATCTACTGAAAATTTAGTGGTTTCATTAGCATTTAAAAACTTCCCGGGGTGAAAGATAGTCTTTTTAAATTGGCAAACAAAAATGCCTGTGAAAAGACTTTATTGCTTATGGAGCCAAAGTTAGACAAGAACCTTCCTTACTGCAAATGACTGGATGATCATGGGAGAATAAAAGGGATACTCCCTTACAGCTAGTCAAAGAAAACACTCCTGCAAAGGAGGGGAAATTTCTAAATTATCACTTATACTTAACTAGAAATGCAAAACCAGAAGGTGTTTTGTGTAATGAGCTGGGCTCGAGGGAGGCTGGGGGACAGCAGTGTAGCCAGAGCAGCACAGGCCATAGAGGTTTCCTGGCTCTGCCACTAACTGCCTGTGTGATCTGGGACAGCTCCTGTAACCTTCTGGGGCTCATCTCTTCCCCTTCAGACTGACCAACCAATTCCAGCACTCTAATCCACACAAGGACAAGCTGACTCAATGACACACACATGTGTGCAAGAATGCATCACAGGCACAGACAGACTGAAGCCAAAGATGGTTCTCTCATTTAATAGCTAAATTCTCAGACTGTTTCACATACTATTTAGTCTTTGAGTTCCTATGCTGAGTCCAGTGAAGAACCCAATGCACACATATCTGTTTGCAGATGGGCCTTTCTGGTCAGTGTTTCTCCAAGGGTGGTCTGAGAGTGCTGGGCTATTCACTCTGCAGGTGTCTATCATGGGAGGAGATCCCTGGGCCCATCCTGCCAAACTGGAGCCTTGGCAGGCAAGCCTGGGACCTGCAAGTGTGACAAGCAAACAGTGAGCAGGGATGTAACAGAAAAGTCAAGGACATCTGCAATAAATCAATACGTCCACCTGGACTGCTTCCTGGAGGCTGGAAGGCATCAGCTATCACTCTGGCTCAAGTGCTAGTTAGCCCTGGTATCTTACACCAAAAGAGGTCTTCTACAAGCCAGAGCAGAAGTATCCCCTCTCCCAAAGAAATTTTCAAGTTAGGTAGGTACCAGCTGCCAGAAGATGCCATGAATCATACTCTGTGACCTTCCTTGGGCACTGTGGAGTCTTGTCTTATCTTACCTGCCTTTCTTCCCAACTTCTCTGCTCTTGGCCCAGCTTCCTTTTAAAATCGAGGTGGAATACTTTAGGCGGTACAGCTTTGCACAGAGACCCATTCAGGAGAGGCCAACAGACAGCTGTGGGGCTGTGGTCACACATGGGGATGCTCTCTTGGCTCTTTGGATCTCTCATATGGCAGAGACTGTCCTCCAGCCCCACTAATGGAAACTATGGAGCTGATGCCCAAATCCTCACAAATCAAAATCTTATACTCTAGTGGAGCATGACGGAAACACTTCTCCTGGCTGCAGCCACTGACTCTGTTATCAAAAAAATCATGCTAACGCTAATGGCTGACAGGTCAGCAGTTGGGAAACTATGGCCTGTGGGCCAAATCCCAGCCTGGCCTATTTCTGTAGCATCCATGAGCTAAGCATGGTTTTTACATTTTTAAAGGACTGTAAAAGAAGAATACACAACAGAGACCACAAAACCTAAATTATTTACTGTTTGGCCCTTTATAGAAAAAGTCTGCTGACCTTGATACATGTTCTCACCTGCAGTAATCATGTGTGCATTTTTTAAGGACAAAAACCGACCCGCATCTCCCTAGAGCAGGGCCCTCTCCCAGCCCTCCTGGCATGAGCAGCACATGCACAGAAGCACTCTCAGACCACTCATCTCCCCATGGGAAGGCCTGCCTGGGGAAGAGAATTCTAGACATACCTTTCTGTTGTAAATGTGAAGCCAATGAAGGGCAGATGTAATCCAGAAAAGCCTGTGTGAGAAGCAGGAGGCAGTATATCCTGCACAAGAACACACACAACACAAATGAAAATCTACACTGGCACAAACAGGGAAGGAAAGAACGTTATGGTCTCAGTGAAAGTCAGGAGGATACAGGGCAGAACTGCGTGGCCTGGCAGAAAGCAGTTTCATGGTGTTGTCCATGGGAGCTCAGTATTAGCAGACTTGTATTCTCCATTCCTGCTCCATCCACTGCAGGTACCATGCAGTTAAGAGGATATGCATGCTAATTTTGATGATGGTAATGGCACAGCCAAACTTGGGATTAGGCTAATGATTTTCAAATGTTTTAAAGCCACAGAATCTAGTGCTCAACATGATCATGTGCACAGACCGACAACGTGCAAAGTGCAGGCCCTCTGAGGACATGGGGCAGACTGGGACTCTCGCTTTCAACCTGAAACTGAGGCCCAAAATAGAAAGGAAATTTGGAAAGCAAAAGTAGACTACTTTAGATAAGTTTATTACAACTCTGTTTTTCAGTTTGAGAATCTTTATTAAAAATAAAATCAAAGTTAGCTATCTGGAAAATTTCAGTATGGAAATACTTTCTTTGGAGTCTAGGAAAAACTCCCTTTAATAGTGATAATACAGTTATCCCTCAATATCTGGGGGGGGATTGGTTCCAGACCCTGGTGGATACAAAAATCCATGGATGCTCAAGTCCCAGATATAAAATGGTGTATCATTTGCATATAACCTTCGCACATCCTCTGTATACTTTAAATCATCTCTAGTTACTTATAAAATCTAATGTAAATATTATGTACATAATTGTTACACTGGGGTTTTTACATTTTGTGTTATTTTTTATTATTATTATTCTTTTTTCCCAAATATTTCTGATCCGTAGGTTGGTTTAATCTCTGGATGCGGAACCTATAGATGCAGATGGTGAACTGTACTTTCTTGTCTTTTCTCCATGTGATCTGAAGTTCAACTCTTATTCTGAACGTGGAGCCATCAAAGCAAGTATTAAGTGCAAACAGATAACTATTTCACAAAGCTGCAAGGGGTACTTAATGGTTTCTCCTAAAAACCTCTGTTCCTCCTTGAAAACTGTTCATAAACTAAGAGTTTTCCCCATGTCATGGTCATTCACAGCAAATGACACTATTTTAGTATAAGAAAGTCTCTAAATTAAGTAGTAATAAAGAAGATTTTCTCTTACTTGGTTAATCCTCAGTTTCTCTATCCCCAAACCAAGTCACATGTATGGCTTTGATGAGACCAAAATAATTTTACAAGACATGAGCAAAATTCTCCAGGACCAAAGGTCCTGGCTAGTGAATCAAACAGGGCCCTGTCAGACCAGATAAGAATACCAGACAAGTCCCACATCTGGGATCCAACCTGGACAATCCGCAATCTTAAATAGTCAGTGCAAATACTCAAAATCTGTTATTGTCGTTGCTCTTGAACTCCTGTTGTATAAAGAAACACAAACACAGACACTGTCACCTGTGATGGTACAAAGATTTAATATGCCCTCATATGTAGGGAAACAGACCAGAAACAAAGAGGCCAACACACTATCCATAGGACCAGAGGCCAATCCCCACATTGTGTCTTAAGGTCTTTAAATCTAAAAAGTAGTGACAAAGCTGTGGTGAAGCTCTAACACAATAATGTAAATGACACTGCTTTGAGAAGGTATAAAGTACCACGAAAACAAAGCAAAATTATTTCTGAGTTTCTGAATGAAGAGAGCTGTTTAACTCGGTTTTACTCAAAATGAGTAACCCATCTTTTTTTAAAAAGGGGACATTAAAGACAAAGCTGAAAGCTGGAATAAAAGGCATACTTCCTTGAGACAATTGCCAAATTTTTCAAAAAGTAAGTACAGTTCTAAGATTTATTAACTTGGTAAGCAACACCGTCAGTATAACATTGCTAATCTCCAGCTCTACTGTGAACAGAAGCATCTTCACACTTACAGTATTTCTTAGCACATCATCATCCACATCAAAGTTGGATGTGTCCGAAGGACTGCTCACGTCGGGAATATAAGGTGCTTCTAGATTTCGTATATTTTCCCAATTTAGACCTTCAAAAAATGCGTGCTTTTTGAAGTCCTCTATTCCATTCTGCCCTAGCCGGCGCTCTCTGCTGCAGATCAATCTCTGAATGAGGTCTTTTGCTTCTTCAGATACATCCGTGACATGGGAAGGGAACTGAAATCGCTCCTGGGTGGAGAGGCAAAAAAAAAATTAGTGGACAGGTGGACATATTCAAAAATATCTAAGACATACTGACATTACAGGAAACAAAATAGAAACAACGGCTCCAAAGCAGCAGTCATGTTTTATTCCATGGTAACTAAATGCAAACAAAAGGTAATGAATTTTGGGCAGGCCGGTTAGCTCAGTTGGTTAGAGTGTGGTGCCAACACCAAGGGCCAGGGTTCGATCCCTATACCAGCCAGCCGCCAAAAATAAAAACAAAAAAACCAAAGTTATGAACTTTAATTCCAGAAAGGCAAACAAGAAAATCATTAATCTTTCTACTTTTATTTGTGGTAGACTTGTTACCACATTATGTGTAAATTTAAAAAATGATAAATTTTCACCTACCAAAGTGGCAAATAATACTGATAACATGCTGTGGGTGGGAATGCAGACAGGCACAGCCCTTTCAGAGTACATTTTGCCTACACATGGTAATTCCACTTCTAGAAATTTATTTTATAGGAACAGTCAGAGAGAAATCATAACAGTTCATGACTGCATTATATCTTGGTCAAGAAAAATGCAAATCACCTAAATGCCCATCAAAAAGGGACTTGTTAAAAAAAGATATGGTACATATACAAAGAGAAAGACACATCTTTGTGTGTCAATATAGAAAGATGCTAAAACTATAATGACCAAAAAACACGACACATGCAATGTGACCCCATGTATTTAAACATGCACGCCCACACCAGCTCAAGTCTGCATGGCCACATGCCAGGCACAGCAGAGCAGGCCTGGGGGCTGAGCCACCTGCTGTCTATGGGTCTCCTTTGTTATCCACAGAAAGGGCTAACAATACTACCTCCTTCCCAGGGCTGTAGTGCAGATTAAACAAGTGAATGCATGGAAGCACCTGACCGGGGCCCCACACTGCTCAGCACTCAACAACAGCAGGTGCTCGATATTAACTAAGTCCTAATTATTACCTTAACAACACTTAACACTGAGAAGTGGATGGGGTGATTTTCACCATCTACTGAATGCACTTTTGTACCATCTGAAATTTTTATAGGAAGCATGTAATGATTCATAAATGAAAAAATATATTTCTACTTGGGGAAAAAATTTTAAGTATAATTTTTGCTTTGTTTGCAGTTAAATGGAAAACCATTTACCACTTCAGTGTTAATCTACCCCCTATATGAGCAATTAGTGGGAAACACCAGCTGGAGGACACGTCAGCATACAACCAGGAATGTTTCTGGGACATGTGTGTGTACACACATGCGCGTGTGTGTGCATGTGAGAAATGCAGGCCGAGAAAGAGAATGCTGTAAACATACTGGTAGAAAAAGTGGAATTGGCATTAGGAAGAAGACATATTTGACTAAAGAGAATAAAGAAAAAGAAAACAGATGAAGGGGCCGGCCCATGGCTCACTCGGGAGAGTGTGGTGCTGACAACACCAAGGCCATGGGTTTGGATCCCATATAGGGATGGCTGGTTGCTCACTTGGGAGAGCGTGGTGCTGACAACACCAAATCAAGGGTTAAGAACTCCTTACTAGTCATCTTGTAGAAAAAAAAAAAAAAAAGAAAAAAAAAAGAAAGCAGATGAAAAACTATTACACAGAAGAGGAAATAATAATAAAAGAGAAAAAAAAGAAAGACGAAGGAAAGGCAACAACAACAAAGTGAAAAAACAAACACCTTGGAAAGGGAAGAGAGAAAAAGAAACAGAATCAAGGTATGATTAAGTACTTCACTGTGTGGAGATGTGGGAACATTTATGACGACTGATTTCTGGGGAACAGATTTGAAAATCAAAGTTGGCATCTAACTGATAAATCTAGAACCACAGGTCAAAGTGCCCACTGGACCTCCCTACCAGCTGTCTCAAGACACCTCACACTCACCATGGCCACACAGACACATCTTTCTATGGACCCCTGCTTCTCCTCCAGGGAGTCTGATCTCAATGAATACCAGCATCCTCCCCTGGCGAGGGGTCATCCTGGAAGCTCCCCCTTGCCTCATGCCCACATCCTGTGTCGGCATCTGATGCTCATCCCACCTCCAGAATCTTCCCCCAATCTCTCCTCACGTTCTGCCTGCCCCCAGCCTGGTCCAAACACCAGCATCTCTTTCTGACCTACTCTACCAGCTTCTCAATTCACCTCTCTCCCTGTAGGCATGCTCTCTTTATCTCTAGGCCTGTGCAGGCTATTAGGAAAAAACAGGGCATGGAAACGCAAAACAGGGCATCTTACTTCATGGTTCATGATCTTCCCATAGGTCTCCACGAGTGACTCTGCATAAAATGGCGTTTCTCCATAAAGCATCTCGTACATGCAGACACCCAGGGACCACCAATCGCACTCAGGCCCGTACTTGCCCATGCCATCCTCCATTGCCTGCAGAATCTCAGGTGAGATGTAGTCAGGTGTGCCCACAGCCACAGAAGACTGAACCTTTGGGGAGAAGGAAGCATTGAAGGGACATCCTTGAGAATCTCTAATTGCATATTTCTAACTACTTCCTTAAAAATATAGGGGCAACCAAAAATAATCATGGAATTAAACTAGTGAATGATCATGATTTAAAAACCTAGTAACTCAAAAGTCAATGCAAATAAACATTCTCTTGCAGCACTAAACATTGTGCAGTTCCCAGAGTGCATGAGACTCTTGCAACATAGTTTCCTCAATGGCTAGATGCCCACCACAGCCCCCAAATGGCAACCTCTTGAAGTCCCCCCAGGGTTGGCATTTGCCACTCTCTCTGCCACTGCTCCCAGAGTTGTTGGGGAGCACGTATGTCCAGGCCAGTGTGCAGAGGCTCATGTTAGAACACAGACTCTGGGCAGGGCCCAAGATGCTGCATTTCTAACAAGCTCCCAGAGTATGCTAAAGTTGCTTACCAGCAGCCCAACCTGTGGACTCCCTGATGGGAACATCTGGAAGTTGATCCAGGCATTAGCTGGGTGCTTAGGAATTCCCTGGACAGGACACTGGGAAGCTAAGACCACCCTCCCCCCCCACCCCCAAAAGGGAGAGAACAATTCCCCAGCTACTGACATAGCCTGAATGTAGTGACACCTTTCCAGAAAGCCATGATCAGCAAGGGCATCAGTCACCCCAGAGAAAACAGGAGGGGACTGGGTAAGCTGAGAAAATGTCTATAGGTCTCAGAGCTAATGGAAGCATGGGGCCACCCCTGAGGTTGCTGAGTCTATACGACTGAGGGTCAGGCAGGAACCGGAAACAATAATCACACAAGGCCTGTCTGGGGAAAGGACAGACTCGCTCTTGTGTCCTGTCTGAAAAGAGAGCCACAGGGTATAAGCAGTGGCCTAGAGCCACTAGTGGTGAGAACTGCTCGGTCTGAATGAATCAGCAGGGAATTCTGCCTCTGTCATGAGACTAGTCCTCTGCACAAGTGCACTGCTTGGCCCAGGAGCTCTTGATGAAGGTGACATGCAGGTGAGAAGGGTAGCCAGTGCTCTGGTGCAGACCAAGGCCCGGGTTCCAGTTATTTGAAGGCTGGATTTGTGGACAGCGCCAACCTATAAATTAATCAATGTGCGCTTAAGACTTTCAAAAACTGGAGACTGGCTTTGTGGAAAAAAAGTGAGCAAATTGCTTCACTCCTCTTCAAACACTGTCAACTGATGCAGTTCTCTGGGTTCTTTTACTGCTCCTTGAAAACTCACTAGTAAGAAAGGAAGGGATTGCTCTCTTTTGGAGAAGTATTTTATGTGACAATTTAAGATAAGTGTAGGTTTAAAGAAGAAAGACTTGCAAACTTGTAATAATAAAACTGTGAGAGTGGCCACAGGATAGAACATAGGCATTTCCTACTGAGGTGATAGCAGCTCTCTGGAAGCAGCTGCTGGACTGGACGGCAAGCCTCGGGCCACTCAGTACAACATCAGTATGGCTGTGGTACAGCCACAGCAACTGAGGCCCAAGCCTGGGTCTCCAAACCACAGCTGATCCAGGGGCAACTTCCTGTTCTGACTGGAGTGTCAGTTGGCCCTTGTGACACTCTGACATTAAGGACCTCTGCTTCTCGATATATAACACCCATTGAGGGAAAAGCCCCAACCAACAGGAAGTTAGCTGCCCAGGAGAAGTGAGAATGTGCAGTTACATGGCTAGTGTCTGCCCCCCGAGCAGTCTGGACAGGAAACTTCAGGGAGGAGCCCGAGAGCTGTCCCTCATTTGCTCAGTGGTGGTCTGTAGTCTGCTTTTAGCAGCCTTATGTGTTTGAGGAAACCTGACAACCCCCCATTTTAGAAGGCATATTATCACTTTTGTAAACATAAAAAGCAATAAAGATGTTTATAAACGTAAAGAAAAAAACACCCCAAAATAGAAAATTTTAACTGTCTCCTAAATAGATTCATTTTCTTAATTTACATTAATAAACTTAAGTTTCTTAATTGCATCTTAATCTTAATTGTATCTCAAATTGATAATTTAAGCTCCTTCTAACTTCAGGCCAAACCCAAAAGTAAATGGAAAATGTCCAACAAAAATACCTACAGTTCCATCATCATTCATCTTCAAACATGATCCAAAGTCGGCCAGGCGGATATGACCATTCATGTCCAAAAGGACATTGTCAGGTTTAATGTCTCTGTTAATAAAATAAATACATACATTAACCATTTCCAGGCAACACATAAGGTAGGTCAAAGCCCTTAACTGGCAGTAGATCAGCTGAGGAAATGCTGGTATAGTAAGCACGTTCTGTGTGACAAGCCAGTCAGTACAGCAGCAGCAGTCACCACCAACGAAGCTCATTTAGTCCCTAATTAACCTGGCAAGGCACAATCATCATTCCTGTCCATCCCCCCACCCAGCTGCTGCTGGTTGCTGAGCATCTCCCTTGTGCTGGGAATGCTCTGGAGCCTGGGCCTGTGATGGTGAGTGGGCTGATGCTGCCCATGTCTTCATGAAGTTTGATGCCCGCTGAGGTGTCAGAAAACAAACATGCAACACATAAATGTGCAAAGTTGTCTCAGACGTGTTGCACAGCAGAACCTGTGTGGTAAGGGCCATGAAGAAACATAAAATGAGGTGAAGGGACAGGGAGGGATGCATGGAGGGAGCAGGGAGGGTGGTGGTCACCACTGAGAACAACAGAGTTGATGAGGTAAGGGAGTCAGGTGAAGATTTGGGGCAAGACTGCTGCAGGCAAACAAACTGCCATATACCTCCCAAGTTGTACTTTACAGATGAAGACACAGGTGAGCAATCTGCCCAAAATTATACAGCAATAAGCAGTACAGCAGAGAAGCAAACACAAGTCTATTGCATGAAAGCCTGTTTTCCTAACTACCTTACTTATACTTCTGAACATGTGGGGGGGTCGTTGGACAGATTTCAGAGCACTAGTCCTCTTTCCTGGCAGAATAAGCTTACATAACTGAACAGTACAAAAGGAACACAAGCTTAAAAGCAAAGAAAGATGTTCACCAAAAGACAAGAACAAATACGTTCCCAGTAGCACTACTCACAATAGCCAAAAAGTGGAAACAATCTAAATGTCTATGTGCAGGAGAATGGATAAAAAAGTTGGACTAGTCACATGATGGAACACTACACCACAATAAAAACAAATGGAGTGCTAACTACTCTCAACAACATGGATGAATCTGACAAACAAATGCGAGCCAAAGTGACAATTCTTACCAAAAAATGAAAAAACAAACCCTCAAAGCAAAACAAAACTCCAGCATACCACTCCAAACTGAAATAAATAGCCTCCAATAAGCATTTGGGAAATATGAAAAAGAAAAGAAAACAATCAATTAAACCCCTTCCCCCCAAAAAAAACATGAAAAAATAAGAAAAGAACCCAACAAAACCAGGAAGAAATGAAAAGAGTTGATTAAGTCAGAGAAGAAATAAAAGAAAAAGATAAATTCATCAGAAATGAAGACTAAATTATGAGCATACTCCAAAAACTTCATGGAAAGATCACTAATTATGTTACAATTCTATTTTTCACAACCATTTTTTAAAATATTACTATTGTGAAATCTTGGTACCATGAACTTTTTACAGTACTCTTGCATATGATGCCCAAAGGAGAATAAATGCAAATAAAAATCTAATGATGGGCATTTAAGAAAGGGAGGGAAAGATCTAGCAAAATAAAAATGAGATAAAGAAGTAGAAAGAGGAAGAAAGTAGTTGGAGATTAAAATGGAAGACAGGCAAAGAAGGCCCAACATAAACATAATGGGGGTCCCTAAAGAAATCAAAACATAACTCATATTTGAAACTATAATACAAGAGAACTTTCCAGAAATAAAGACCTGAATCTACAGACTAAGAGGACCCATCAGATTAAAAAAAAAAAAAAAGTCAATGTCCTCTTTTTAGAGCTAGTTGATACTGAAGTTCATATGGAAAAATTAACACTTAGGAATAGTTGGAAAATACTGAAGAGAGAGGTATATTGGGGGGTGGGAGGAGGGGAATTCACTCTACATAATTTCAAAATGTACTACAAAGCCTCTGTGATCCAAGCAGTATGGTATTAGCATGCAGAGATGGACTAGACCAGAATGCCCAGAAACAGACCAACTACATAAAGAAACAGAGTATATGACAAAGACTGTATCTCAAATCACTGCCTTTTAAAGATAATTTAGGGCCAGCCCGGTGGCGCACTGGAGAGTGCGCCGCTTGGGAGCGCGGTGGCGCTCCCGCCGAGGGTTCGGATCCCACGTGGAGACCGGTTCCCGCTCACTGGCTGAGCGCAGTGCGGGTGCAACACCGAGGGTTGCGATCCCGTTGCCAGTCCCCGGTACGGGCGCGACACCGAGGGTTGCGATCCCGTTACCGGTCAGTAAAAAAGACAAAAAGGGAAAAATAAAATAAAATAAAGATAATTTTAAAAAATCTGCATAGTGAAAAACCACAACAAGCAAAGTCAGAAAACAAATGGCAAACTGGGAAAAAACAGTTGCAACATCTATTACAGATAAAAGGCAAATACTTCCTTAGTAATTGAAGGAAAAACCCAGAAATCTTATAGAAAAATGTATAAAACACAGTAACTAAACCACTCACACAGGCATACTCACAAATATATAAAAATGATGTTCAACTTCACCAGACAGGTGAAAAAGAAGGGTACAATTGTGTATCATCTCTCATCCATCAGACAGCAAGAATTCAAAAGTTTGAAAATACAGTCTGTTGGCAAGGCTGCAAGGAAACAGGAACTTTTAAACACTGCTGGGGGGAGTACAAAAAGGTAATCCCTACGGAGGGAAATATGCAACACCTGAAAAAGCTACATATGCATGTTATTTCTCTTTTGAGCCAGCAATCCCCACTTCTAGGAAATTATCCTAAAGACACACCAAGAATATAAAACTACACATGCACAAAATTATTACTATATTATTTATAATTGCAAAATACTTAAAAGCACTTAAATGTCCATTTACGGGAGATTGGTTAAGTAAACTATTTACATTCAAAGGAGTACTACACAAATGTAAAAAAGTAATGAGCTCCATGAACTGACATGGAATGATTTCTAGGATATAGTGCTAAAAACAAAACAAAAAACCCAAAAGAACACGTTCAGCAATTTAACATTATCTTTTGTTAAAGAAAGGAGAAATAAAAACCATCTGCTTGTCTCACACACAAACCCTAGGAACACAGAGCAGAAGACAACGGAGGGTTGCTTATGATGGGTGGGGGAAGGAGGTAGGTGGATAAGGAAGGGAGTGACACTCTGAGTACAACTTTGTACAGTTTTGGTGTTTTGGAAGCATGCCAACACTCTACATACTCAAAGAAAATTAAATCAACAAAGATGGGAAGGGAAGCCTAAAATGCAAAACTGACTGAAACCAAGAAACCCCACTGTATTTCAAGTGAATCACACAGTAACACTGAAGGGGAAATAGGGTAGAAAAAATGAAACAAAACAAATCCAAGAAATTTGTGAACACAGAACTTGAAGTACTGCAGGTGAGGTGGAGAGAACTGCAGACATGTCCTGAACTCTTCTCAGCAAGCTGTGTGTTGCAGGGATACGGGCAGAGTAAGTGAAGCTATTTTAGACACAGGACTGAACAGATGAGTCAATGTGCCAATGCTGCTGGGAGCCAGAGGTGTCAGCAGAAGGAGAGAAACAAAAATACAGAACGGGAGAAAGCCAGGAAGTTAAGTCACAATTCTCAACTTACGTATTACATAGAAACATGTGTATAAAAATATGTGTGCATATACCCATATTTTGTTAACTGTGTCCACTGAAGGAGCCTAATAATGAGCATAACTAGCACCCAGAAATTGGTCTTTAAAATCACTCCCCATTAAAGGAACTGAAGCTTCTCAGAGAAACGACTGAGTTGGGGCACAGAGGTTCAAGATGAGCCAGAAACTAAAAGTGTTCTCAAAAACTGATACAGGGGAAAAAGTATTAAGTACACAGTAGAAAAATATAACAAAATCTTAACTGGGTGAACTATTTATCACCATCGTGGGGCAGATGGATACTGCATGCTTCTGGATGTGACAGCCTGAGAAGGATACATACATCCTACACATATATTCTGACAGGGGATACATAACCTCAATCTATCAGGAGGAAACATCAGACCAAGTCAAACTGGGAGGTGCTCTGTTAAAAAAGTGAGGGAGCTGTACTTTTCAAATGTGTCAATGTCATATAAAGGACAAAGAAAGAAAGAGAAAGTACTCCAGATTAAAACAGGTTAAAAAGACATGACAACTAATGCAACACATGATCCTAGAATGAATTCTGCACTAGAGGGAAGAAAATACTCTCCATATATGTACATGGAGATGCCACTGGGTCAAGTGACAAAATCTGAATACAGATGGTAAGATTAGGTAGGAGCAGTAGAGTAATGTTAAATCTCCCAAAGGAAATAACTACACTCTATGTATGGAAATATCCTTAGTCTTCACTTATACCTAAAATTGATGTATGCAGGGCCGAGCCCGTGGCGCACTCGGGAGGGTGCAGCGCTGGGAGCACAGCAGCACTCTCGCCGCGGGTTCGGATCCTATATAGGGATGACCAGTGTGCTCACAGCGCTCACTGGCTGAGTGCGGTGCAGCCGGTCTCAAAAGGGACAAAAAAAAAAAAAAAAAATTAATGTATGCAACTTACTCTTAGATGGTTTAAGTAAAAACTGTGTGAGTGTATGTACATATATGGAGAGGGAGAAGGAAATAAATGATAAAATGGGGCTAAATATTAATAACAGGTAAATCTGGGTAAAGGTATTCACATATGGGTGCTTTATGCACTTTTCCTGCAGCCTTTGTGTAAGTTGGGAACTATTTCAAACACTTAGAAAGAAAACTTTAAAAAATATATATCTACAGTGTAATCCTGTATATATAATATTTAAAAACAGGCACAGCTAATTTATGCTTTTAGAACTTCATTGTCCCCTGGTCCCCTATCCCTGGGGCCATTTGTTAAAAAAGAATAATAAAAGGATTAAAAAAAAAAAAAGAAAGAACTTCATTGTCTAATACAGTAGCCACCCATAGCCACATTTGGCTATTCAAATTCAAATTAAGTTAAACAGAATTAAGAATTCAGTTCCTTAGTTGCACCAGCCAAATTTCAAGTACTTGATAGCCACATGTGGCTAGTGGCTGCCATACTGGACAGCACAGATTATAAACAGTCCCATCACTGCAGAAAGTTCTACTGGATAGCAGTGTGGGAGGAAAGGGGGTGGGCACCTTTTGGGTGGTAGTGACGGGCAGAGGCATGACAGGGCTTCTGCGGTGCCACTGATGTTGCTTGTTACCAGAGTGCTGGCTCCAAGTGTACGCATTTTGTTAAAATTCACTGAGCTGAACACCTACAATTTGGGAGCTTTTCTAAATACACATTATATACTTCAATACTTACATAAAGTGAATTGACTGCAAATATAAGAATGGTCAGAGCTGTACAGGATTTTATTATTTGAAAGTTATACATCTTGGCTAACCACTTCCTTAGTAACGAACACACAAACATTTTTTGTTGTTGTTTTGTTGTAATACCTCCTTTACAAAAATTGTCTCAATCCTCAGACCAGCTTTGTGAGGTAGATATTATTCTCCTTTTTACAAGAGAAAATTGAGGACCAGTGATTTTGCTCTTTCTCCATGCTATGCTCACACCATGCTGCAGAGCACCTAAATTCTACACTGCACCTTTCTTTTTTTTTTTGTGTGTGTGTCTTTTTCCGTGTCCGGCATTGGATCGCAACCCTCAGTGTCGCCCCCGTACTGGACCGGGACCGGCAACGGGATCGCAACCCGTGTGTGTGTGTCTTTTTCCGTGTCCGGCATTGGATCGCAACCCTCAGTGTCGCCCCCGTACTGGACCGGGACCGGCAACGGAATCGCAACCCTCGGCGTTGCTCCTGCGCCTCGCTCAGCCAGTGAGCGGGAACCGGTCTGCATGTGGGATCCGAACCCTCGGGCGGGAGCGCCGCCACGCTTCCCAAGCGGCGCACTATCCAGTGTGCCACCGGGCTGGCCCTACACTGCACCTTTCTGAGAAAAAACTCACCATTTCACCAATCGTTTAAGAACACCAGAATTTAATACAAAAAAAATTAAATATCTTTGTCTCACATTACTTTAGCCCTTTGACTGATATAAAATCTTTAAGCCTGAAAGTTAGTAAGAGAAAATCAAAATGAAAACATCTGTTGAATATATTACTTTCACTAATAAAAATTCTGTTCTCTCTGAAGTGTTTACTACACATATTTAAATGAATCCCAATTAAATTTACTTAATAAGAACAAATTCTTCTTTACACATTGTATATACTGTATGATCACTTCCCAACAGAAGCCACCAGTGTTCAGAGAGAAGGCAGGTATTTATCTCCTTAAAAACATGACTATTTTGAAGGTTGCATCAAAAGCATATGCTGGATGTTACAACTAACACTTGAGGTAAGTTTTCAATGAGCCGCTCAATATGGGATCAAGGCTTAGGCTGGAAATGTCGTGTCTATTAATAGCACTTCTGGGGAAATCTAACAGACTCCCCCACATCCGCCAATTTTTCTGCATTCATTTATCATGGAACAGGAGTGAAAGAGGCAGAAAGATGGGGAGGTGGGAGGATGAAGGGAGGGAGAGGGAAATAGACACACCATTGCCTCCAGGAAGCAAAAACAGACCTGGACCCCCACCCCCCATGTGACCAGGGTGGTCAATCCACTCCAGCCCTCTCACGTCTTCCTGCCTCCACCCGTCTGTGCAAGGAAAAGACACCGCGTTTAATGAGAAGACTGAAAGTAATGCATACAGGATCAATTTATTAAGAGAAGCTTGATGAGGTTTTATAACAAGCTGCGTATACCTGGCTTCCAAGATGAAATGAATTAAGACAAGGGTGATAGGACCATTTCATTGAGATTAGAACAGATTGCTTCCCCCCCCATCTGTTTTTAACTTTTTTTGTTTTGGAATGGAAGGCAGGACAATTCACACAGAAATGGAGAAATGATTACACAGGAAATCTGTTTAAGGCAAGTAACCATAATGTCACACACACACACACACACACACACACACTCCCCCCCTCCCCAAGTGGCCTGAGAAAGATGAGGAACTGACAGGAGGAGCAGCAGGAGGCGCTGAGGAGTGCCAATTAACAGGGTGTGCAGCGAAACGAGTCAGCAAGAGCAGAGGGACGCGAGCTCCAGGTGGTCAGACCCAACTGTCTGTAATGCCTGCCGCACAGGCATGTTTTTCAGGGGCCACACTAGGGACGACCACTGACACTAGCTGACTGAGAAGCCAGGCCAGAGAGGAGGTCTTCAGGAAGGTTGATCCTCTGCCTTTTATACTTTCTGGGGGTGTTCGAAGCTAACCATCTGTATGTGGCTTGGGATTATCCAGGCTGTGTGGTTCTGTATTTAAAATATCACCAACAAATTTTACTTTAAAAAAAGTGAACTGGGGCCGGCCCGGTGGCGCACTGGAGAGTGCGCCGCTTGGGAGCGCAGCGGCACTCCCGCCGAGGGTTCGGATCCCATGTGGAGACCGGTTCCCGCTCACTGGCTGAGCACGGAGCGGGCACAACACCGAGGGTTGCAATCCCGTTGCCAGTCCCCGGTGCGGGCGTGACACTGAGGGTTGTGATCCCGTTACCGGTCAGTAAAAAAAGACAAAAAGGAAAAAAAAAAAAAAAAGTGAACTGGCTGTTCGTGTGAGGAAGGTTACAAAGGAAAGGTCCTCTTGACAGAAGACCTCTGGATGGCAAGGACTGACCCATGGCTCCTAACAGCAGGGCCTCTCAGACGGGCAGGTGGTCCCCAGGCCACCAACTGAGATAGCAGCTGATCGAAGAGCTGACGGTCCCCCATGAGCCAGCACTGTGTTGGGACTGCCTCCACCCATTCTTCCACAACCCAGGGGCCGTGGTGCTTTAAGAGTCAGGCACAGGGCAGAGAAGCAGTTCCAGTCACCCCAGAGTGCCTTTCCTGGCAGCTGCCGTGGCTCCTGTTATAATAGCGGCTGCGGTGGTGAACTGAGGCCACGGACGGACTGCAGCATTCGTTTTTCCCTTCCAGCTTTTCCTGACGCATTATCAAGTGGGGAGGCCTGTTCTGCCCATCACCATCTCACTTCTGAAGGACACATCATCTCCCACTGCCAACCATGTCCCTTATGGAGCTTCCTGCTGCAAAGTTAACAAATGGGTGCCAAGTGCCACCACAAAGGGCTTCAGCCTCCACAGTACGGCCCACCTGATGGGTGACTCCAGAGCTGTTCTGACCACCTGACCTTTTCTCTCTAGTTTTCTATCTTTTATTGGACTTCCTCTACTTTATCTTCTACCTCTTCTACTGAAGTTCCTGTTTTTTCTAGTTTTTATTTTCCAGGACTTGCCCCCTTTTGCCCCCCCCACCCCTACTGGCCAGTACAGGGATCACACCCCAGGCATTGGTGTCACCAGCACCACACTCTAACCAAGTTAACAAGTAACAAGCCAGTTTCCAAGACCCTTCTTGTTCTCTGAATATTCCTTTCCTTAAATTTGTTCCTGTTCTTTTGTCCACACAGCACGCCCTCTGCTCTCTCTCTGCAATCCTCAGAGCATCCCTCTCAGGAAGAGGCTGAACCCACCTGTGTGGGGTGCTCCCTGGGTCCTAGATTCCCTCTGCTACCTTCACTCAAGGAGCTTCCATGGGGTCCAGCTGCCAAAGTCAGGTAACAGCTGTTAAACCCGCAGAGGCCCAGCTGGTAGGACGGTGGGCACCGCATGCAATCCCACAGCCCACAAACAACCACAGGGAAGGGGCCCAAGCCACAGCATACACTCTGAATCCTGCTGTTAAAGCAATCAGTGGAATCACTTTTGTTCCGGTGAAAACTGATTTCTTTTCTTTTTTCCTTTTTGTCTTTTTTCGTGTCTGGCAACGGATTGCAACCCTCAGTGTCGCGCCCGTACCGGACCGGGACCGGCAACGGGATCGCAACCCTTGGTGTTGCTCCCACACCTCGCTCAGCCAGTGAGCGGGAACCGGTCTGTATGTGGGATCCGAACCGAAAACTGATTTCTGACACTACCAAATGTAGTTTTCAACTTACAAGGTACCCATCTAAGATTGGGCTAAGACTAGCTTCCTACAAAATCTGACTTTGTTCTATTTTTAGACTGGGTCAATCAGACACTTAGTGTGAATAATGAGTTGGTTTGGGAAGAAATGAGTTTTTGATCTACAAATTTTCATGTCTACTATGCGCAGAGGTCAAATGACAGAGCAAAGCTTCTACACAGCCAATTAAGAAATGAGGAGAAAGCTCTCTAGTTAGGGGGAAAAACAGGAAAAGAATAAACTACTAGACAGGTGGTCAAATTAATTTCCCTGGAGATCTGTGACAAATACAAAGAACTATCTCTCTATTGTGAATTTGGTAAAGTTCTGTCAAGAGGATAGCATACAAAATTTAAATGTTAAAAACTAAAATAACTTTTATAAAGCAAGCATAACTACATTAAAGAAAACATGGGCAGGGGGGAGAAAAGCACTGTCCAGACCCTATCGCACTGCAAGAAGTGAGTGTTACTT
The DNA here is from genome assembly GCF_000696425.1 of Galeopterus variegatus. Lineage (NCBI taxonomy): Eukaryota > Metazoa > Chordata > Mammalia > Dermoptera > Cynocephalidae > Galeopterus > Galeopterus variegatus. Next base: position 64,556 of record NW_007728945.1, read on the forward strand.
CGGGGCAGCTCGCTGTGTGTCCAGGACATAGCAGACCAGCAGGGAGGGACACAGTGCAAGGCACCCCACCTCTCTGGACCTCGCAGCAAGACTGAAAAGCTGTTACTTCACGGCGGGTGCCACTGCTCCCCTTGAGGAGGGCGCTACTGAGGAAAGTCCCTGGGCAGGCTGCTGAGGCTTGGCCCTGAGGGCAGGACCTGCAACAGGTCACAACCCAAAGCCAAGAGAATCATAATGATCTGACCCTCTCCACAGCAATGCAGAAGGTGGAAGGCAGAGGAACAATATCTCCAAAGCCCCACGGGGAGAGTGATTTACAATCTACAATTCCATATCAGAGAAACTACCAGTCGCATGTGTGGCTGGAATAGACACTGGTCTCAAAAAAGTTATCACACATGCCCTCTTCTCCAGAAACCACTGGAGGATATGTGCTACCAAATCAAAAGGAAAAAGGAAAACAAATGACTCAGAAAATAAAGGATCCAGTCCTAGAGGGATGAGAGGGACTCTTTCCACTTGAAACTTGATCTCACAATGCGTTCAGTATAGTAAGATTAAAGAACAACCACAGCATAATGGAATCACTGAGAAAAAATCAGACCTATATTGACCATCATGTCTCGATGTACAGGGCTTTATAATACGGCCATAATATTTCAGGATAATTAATGACAGCTATATAGAAAAGTAAGCCAATGAAAAAATAGAGCAATTATTAACTACACAAAAATATAAATAAGAAATAAAACTATTATATACCACAAGGCTCAGCTGTAATATTTACACAGTCATTATATTATAAACACCATATACTGATTTAACCAAAAGTTATTATTTTACTAACTGGCACAGTGTGAGAGAGGAAAGAGTGTACACGTAGGAGAGAGGAGTAAGAGAGAACAAGAGAGAGAGGCAATTACGTAAAAGAGTTAAATCTTCATTTCAATAGATGTTACCTAAAGCCAAAAAGATAAAGAAAGAAAAAAATCAGTAATATAAGCCTGCTATCTAGAAATATGAAGGTAAATACTGGAAGAACAGCTAAAAGGTTATCGTAGTTAACTGACCAAGTAAGTGTGGGGTGGGGCAGGGCTAGAGACTTGATTTTTGTTATATGGCCTGTAAGACTAATTGACATGAAATTACTTTCATAAAAATAAAAGTATAACTTGTTTCAAAACAAATCAAAACCAAAACAAACCACAGGATGGAGCCTCCGTTTCAAAATGAGACAGATGTGCAGGTATGGACCGCAAGGCTGCATCACTAAGGGAGCTGACCTCCCAGCACAGAGGATGACAGGGCAGAGTGGGGTCAGGGACAGCAACGGAGAGGAACTGCTTCCCGTCTCTACCCCCACAGAGACTCCTCAACAGGGCCATGCATCACTCAACTTAAGTCCTTCACGGTGCTGTGACGGAAGCCTCTCTTCCCCAACCTATTCTTCCCTTTGTAAGTGTTTTGTGGGGTGACCCCCTCGCAGGTCAGTGTGGAGACGAGTGGCATCAGGATTCCACATGAGCCCCAGGGAGGGCAGGTATCTCAGGGAGGGATAGCTGCAGGGAGAGTCTGAGTCAATGTCACGTAAACATCAAATGGCAAGTGGCTTCTGCTGAGAAGAGTCAGACTGTCACAGCAATAACAATAAAACTGGAATCTATAGGGTGCCAGGTGCGGGGTTGAAAGAGTGATATAGGCAGATCACTCCAGCAGCAGCAGCTCAGTGAGGCCTGGCTCCCTGCCAACTTCTAGGACAGCCTGGAACCTGGGGTCTATGCCTCAGGGACTCTGAAGGGAGTATTTTAACATGCTAATGTGTGATTTCCATAAAGCAGAGCAGAAGGTGTTTACCTATGCACGTAGTGAAGCTGATGGATGGAGTCAATGGCCAGCACCATCTCACCAACGTAGAATCTTGCCATATCTTCTGGAAGCTTGTCTTCAAACTTACTGAGCAGAGTCAGTAAATCACCACCCACGTAGTAATCCATGACTAAATACTATGAATTGGGAGAGAAGGGGAGAGAAGACAAGGGTCAGTCACCACTAAACCTGACAGGTGAGGGCGAACTTCCACTGCAGAAGTCCTTTAACTCTCCAAGTCTGGATCGATGGCTTCTCAGATGCTCCTGTGTCACCCAGGCTCTCCCCTCTCAGAACACGTACCCCAGCGTGCTGTGACACTGCTGTATTTTCAAGTTATGTATATGGCAGAGAACAGACTCCAACAAATGCTATACTTAGTCAATGGAAGAAATGACTGAAGGGTTCAATGTTGGAAAAAGCACTCTTTAAAAGCCAGTGACCCAAAGTAGGAGCACAACTGATGAACAGCCCATCATGTCCTATGGACTTAAAAGTAATACTCCCAACCATCATGTCACAGGAGGACAATGGGTCAGAGACGAGAGGTGAATTACCTAAAATCACATGATAGTAGCAACTCTTATCAGAAAGATGTTGTCATGGAAGAGCTGAAAGAGAGTTAGTTATATGTGTGTTTGCTCTAGAAACCAGAAGAGCTACTGCTCAAATAGAAATTAGAGCAACACCAGGAAAGGTATCTTCTGCTAATGGGACTGAGCTGTTCCTTCGCTTGGCGTTCACCTGCCACAGGGCCGGCCACGTGCCCGGCGCTGGAGGACAGCTCTCCCGTGCAGCTCCCAGAGGCTCGGGCTACAAAGCCCAGCGGCTGTGGAGGCCTTGAGGGGGCATCTCACCAGGTCAGAGAAGCCCAGGATGGGCAAGACCATCACGACCAGAGTTGGGGTGGCAGCCAACGCCTCCACTGCTGGGGGCTACCAAGCCTCGGAGACTGCTGAGGAAGCCAGTGCCTCAGCCTCACAGGAGTCACCTCCCCTGATGCTAATTTCCTTTTAAGAGATGACTGCTCTGGTCTGAATGTATAACTTTTAACCAACCTCCCTTTTCCAGGGAGGAAAGACCTTGTTCACTCAGCCAGGACAATGATCCTTTGATGTTTACTGAGAGCTAGTCATAACAACAGCTGTCACTCACTGCACACCTACTATGTTCCACGCCTGCAGGCCGTGTGGCTCCTGCCATTATCCCATTAATTCTCACACTGGCCCTCACCTCTGGTACTACCCAGACCCCACTTCACAGGGGAAGCTTGATAACATGCCCAGAGTCACCCAGCTAATAAGTGACAGAGCTGGGACTGGAACCAAGCAATCGGACTCCAGGGCCCATCATCTTCAGCCCGACACTGTAGAGTCTCCAAAGAAAGGACCTGATCACCATGCCTGCCGTTGGGCTTGTCTGAGGAAGGGAATGGGCTGGATTTGCGGAAATGAGAGAAGCCTTCATTTTAGGTCCCTGTTCTCAAACAGAATCTTTACCAGCAGCCCTTTCATCTGCTTCTAAGACTTACCTCAATTGTCCCTCCTCCATGAAGCCTTCCCATCTCTCTCTTCCACCCCCCCACAAAGGGCCTCCTTCCCTGTCCCTGCTCAGTCACTGCCCCCATGTCTTCCAATCTATAGGGAGTATTATGGGCAGGAGTCCCGTTACCCATTTTTCTCTCTCTCCCACACCTCGCCCAACTCTGTCTCAGTGGGAGTTTACCCGAGTTAGTTTTTTCAGTCGTTGGCTCACTCTCTCTCAACAGTGAACCTGTTGACATCCCTCTGGGCGACAGGGACACTGGTGTGTACAAGATGGTCAAGGTCCCTGCTTGGGGAGTTCACATCTCATGGAGGGTGACAGACCACAACAAACACGGAGACCAGAGAGCGGTAAGTGCCAGGAAGATAGAAGCTCCATCTGGCTTGGTGGTGTCACTGGGAGGCTACTGAGCATGGATGGGTGGGCAGATATCTGGAAGGAGCCATGTTCTGAAGGCTGGTCAGGCATCATGCTTCAGACAAAGGGGTGTGTGCAAGGAGGCTAGGAGGAGAATGACTGGGGCGTGCTAAAGAGACAGACAACAATGACTGTGGCCAGAGCCTGGTGAGTGGGGAGGGATGAGGGCAGACCCCACAGGGAGGGCCCCAGCCATGGCCCCAGCAGGGACTGTGGCTCCACTCCAAGAGCAGTGGGATGATGCCACCCAATGATGTTTAGACATTTCCTCTGTTTGCCATGTGGACAGTGGACAGGAGATGGGAACGAGAGCAAGACCAGGGGTGGGGGCAGGAGGTGGCCATGAGGGGGCTGTGACGTGGCCCAGGCAGGAGGTGGGGGTGCTGTGCGTGGAGAGGGTAGCAGAATGAGGACAGTGGACAGGTACTGGAGATATTTTGGAGGAAGAGACCGCAGCAGCTGCTAATGGACGCATGTGGGGGTGAGTGAAGAGCCAAGCTCTCAGGTCCCCCAGAAAGCAGGAGAGAGGAGACAAAGTGACCTGAGCCCTAGCGCCTGCCATGTCTAGAGGGAAGCCTGACAGGAGAAGCAGAGGGCATGTGCACGACAGCAGTGCTACACATGGCTGACGGCCTCCTGGGAACAAGCTGTAAGGAGAGTAAGCTGCAAGGTTCACGAGGCACACAGGTAGAAGCTTATGTTTGGAACAAGAGCCAGAAACAATATTTCCTTTGTCATGTAATGTAGGATTCTGAGTTAAGTCAGTAAGGCAACGCCTTTGTACTTAGTGGTGAAACAGGTTTAATTTTTATGGAACCCAAGTTAGGAACCTACAGTAGAAATGATCACATGAACCAGCTCTGTGGGTGGTCCGAGGAATCCACGTCACTAGAGACGCCTGAGCCCAGCTGAGCCCTGTCCATGCCTGCCTCGTTCCATCCTCACGACACCTAGAAGGCAGGAACTTGCCTAAACGCAGCTGCTCGCAGGCAGCAGGTCTGCCCCAGGAACCAGGCACACAGGCAGGCAGGCTCAGATGCCTTGCCTCTGTCTCTCATCCTTTGTCGTCTTTGTACTTCAACTGGGAGACTCCAAAGACTCAAGAAAATGGCCCCTTCCCAGGGACTCTTAATTGATGTGTCTCCACTTAGAATAAATTTGGTAATGCCTAACGTTTCAGACCGCAGCACACTGTTCATTTTGGAACAATATTAGAAACAAAACAAAAAAACATGATCTTCCTCTGCACAGATCCATGTTGCCTAGTACTCTTTGGAAACTTCATCCAGATCCTATCAAAAGATGAAAGAACTGGAGATAGTCCATGGAGATGCTCAGAGCAGGGACACTGATCCAGGCAGTGAAGGGGTTTATGTGGAGACGGCCCCCGAGCACCAGGCTGTCTGCCAGACACAGGCCAGGGCTGGGACAATGGCAAGGCTACTGTCATGTGTGTGATAACCTTCAGCAAGGTACCTCACCTCTCTTGCCCAGATGTCCCATCTGTAAAATGGTGAAAACCATGACGGCCTAACTCACCGGGCTGCTGGGAAGACTGACAGATAACCCATGCACGGCTATGCCCTAAGTGATCAACGAACACCAGCTGCCCCCTCTGTGGAAACAGATGCATGTATTTTAAATTCCAAAAACACAGTATAACACACCACTTTACCTAATCCGTGATATTCAAATCTAAAGGATTTCACTGATGTTTGAAAGAAATTATTTTAAGATAAATAAAGGAAGTCCTAAATTATCCCGTTTCTTATGATTAAATGGAGCACGTGACCAAGGTGCTTCAGGATGGACACGTAGTCAGCTGTCGCGGAAGGAGAAGAGCCTGGGGCTCTGCTCCGAGGCTGTGCTGACGAGGAGAAGTACATTCCTCTTGGCCTCTGCTGCAGAAACAGTGCCGGCTGGAGGGAGCCAGGCCCAGACCTGCTTCACTGAGGTCTGCACAGGCCCCATCCATCCAGAGCTCCTCTGTGTTGGTGCTTTTAGGTTCAGGCAAACCCAGAAAGTCATTTTAAGAATAAAAATTCCTGGACAAAGCAGTGTTGCCAGTAACTCAGGGCCTGAGACCGCAGGTTTGCTCCCCTTTCACTTGTATGCTGGTTGTCTTGTGAGAGTTTCACGGGGTGTCCAAACAACTCTACGCATGTGTGTGGATTACATAGCTCACAGCAAGCCCTGGCCAAGTCAGGGCTTGAAGAGTAAACAGATGACAAGAACATGGAAACCAAGTCACCCCCAAACCTGTGTCAGAAGGCCTCCTCAGGCGGCTCCTACCCCACGGGAAGACTGCAGGCCACAGGTATATTCTCTGACAGGGCCGGAAGAGCAAGGGAGGCAGAAACATCCCACAGGGAGCACTGGAACAGCATAAATTTCATGGCAGTTTCTTATTCTCGTGCATAATTCCAGATAGGAAAGCTTTCAAGCCGTCAGTTTATTTAAATGCAATAAACCCAGTGAACAAAGTGATCAGGTTATGCAGTGATTAGAGAAAAACAAAGTACAGGCACACCTTGAAGGTACTGCAGGTTCAGCTCCAGACCCCCACAGTAAAGCCAATATCGCAATAAGGCAAGTCACACAGACTTTTTGGTTTCCCAGTGCATATAAAAGTTATGTTTACATTGTACTGTAGTCTATTAAGTGTTCAATAGCATTATGTCTAAAAAACAATACAAATACCTTAAATAAAAAAACACTTTATTGCTAAAAAATGCTAACAATCATTAAGTCTTCAGTGAGTTGTAATCTTGCTGGTGGAGGGTCTTGCCTTGATGTTGGTGGCTGCTAACTGATCAGGGTTTTGGTAGCTGGGGCTGGGGTGGCTGTGGCAATTTCTTAAAATAAGACAATGATGATGTTTACTGCATCCATTGACTCCTCTTATCATGAAAGATTTCTCTGTAGCCTGCGATGCTGTGTGATAGCATTCTAAACACAGTAGAACTTCTCTAAAAATTGGAGTCAATCCTCTCTTAGTTGCTTTACCAACTAAGTTTACATAATATTCTAAATCCTCTGTTGTCATTCCAACACACTCACAGCATTTTTGCCAGGAGTAGATCCCATCTCAAGAAACCACTTTCTTTGTTCATCTGTAAGAAGCAACTCCTCATCTGTTAGTTTTACTGTGAGATTTCAACAATGCAGTCATATCTCCAGGCTCCATTTCTAATTCTAGTTTCTTGCTATTTCTACCACGTCTGCAGTTACTTCTTCCACTGAAGTCTTGAACCCCTCAAAAGTCATCCATAAGAGTTGGAATCAACTTCTTCCAAACTTCTGTTAATCTGATGTTTTGGCCTCTTCCCATGAATCACAAATGCTCTGAACGGCATCTAGAATGCTGAATCCTTTTCAGAAGGTCTGCAATTTATTTTGCCAAGATCCATTAGAAGAATCACTATCTGTGGCAGCCATAGCCTTACGAAATGTATACTGTAAATACTAAGACCTGAAAGTCAAACTTACTCCTTGATCCATGGGCTGCAGAATGGATGTTGTGTTAATAGGCATGAAAACAACATTAATCTCCTCATACACCTCCGTCAGAGCTCTCAAGTGAGCTCGGTGAGCATTGTCAATGAGCAGTAATATTTTGAAAGAAATCTTTTTTTCTGAGCAGTAGGTCTCAAGAGTGGGTTTAAAATATTCAGTAGGGCCGGCCTATGGCTCACTCAGGAGAGTGTGGTGATGATAACACCAAGGCCACAGGTTCGGATCCCATATAGCAATGGCCGGTTAGCTCACTGGGTGAGCGTGGTGCTGACAACACCAAGTCAAGGGTTAAGATCCCCTTAACCAGTCATCTTTAAAAAAAAAATTTTTTTTTAAATAAAATATTCAGTAAACCATGCTGCAAACAGATGTGCCATTACCCAGGCTTTGTTGTTCCACTTACAGAGCATAGGCAGAGTAGATTTAGCACAATTCTTAAGGGCCCTAGGATTTTTAGAACATTAAATGAGCACTGGCTTCAACTTCAAGTCACCAGTTGCATTGACCCCTAACAAGAGAGTCAGCCTGTCCTTTGAAGCCAGGCATTGACCTCTCCTCTCTAGCTATGAAAGTCCTAGATGGCGTCTTCTTCCAATAAAAGGCTGGTTCATCTAAATGGAAAATCTGTTGTTGAGTGTAGTTGCCTTCATCAATAATCTTAGCTAGATCTGCTGAATAACTTGCTGCAGCTTCTACATCAGCACTTGCTGCCTCACCTGGTGCTTCTATGTTATAGAGACGGCTTGTTTCCCTAAACCACATGAACCAGCCTCTGCTGGCTTCTGATTTTTTTTCTGCAGCTTCCTCACAGCTCCTAGCCTTCAAAGAACTGAAGAGTTAGGGTCTTGCCTGGAATAGGCTTTGGGTTATGGGAATGTTGTGGCTGGTTTGATCTTTTATCCAGACCACTACAACTTTCTCCATACCAGCAATAAGGCTGTTTTGCTCTAACATTCGTGTGTTCACTGGAGCAGCACTTTTAATTTCCTTCAGGAACATTTCCTTTGCATTTGCAACTTGGCTAACTGTTTAGTGCAAGAGGCCTGGCTTCCAGCCTGTCTCGGCTCTCAACATGCCTTCCTCACTAAGTTTGATCATTTCTGCCTTTGGATTTAAAATGAGAGATGTGTGACTCTTCCTTTCACTTGAACACTTAGAGGCCACTGTTGGGTTATTAGTAGACCTAATTTTAATAGTGTTGTAGTTCAGGAAACAAGAAGGCCCAAGGAGAGAGAAAGAGATGGGGGAAAGGCTGGTCAGTGAAGCAGTAAGAACACACACAATATTTATTAAGTTCACCGTCTTACGTGAGTGCAGTTTGTGGTGTTCCAAGACAATTACAGCAGTAACATCAAAGATCACTGACCACAGATCACCATAACAGATGTAATAATAATAGAAAAGCTTGAAATACTGCAAGAATTACCAGAATGTGACATAGAGACACAAGTGAGCACATACTGTTGGAAAAATAGAGCCAATAGACTTGCTCAGCACAGTGTTGACACAGACTTTCTATTTGTTAAAAATGCAGTATCTGCAAAGCAATATAAAACCATGTGTGATAAAATCAGATATGCCTGTACATACTTTCACAAGTTTATTTAAAAAAAATTTTACCTGATGATTATTACACTAAAACAAATCCCTCAGTTTTATCTAGTCAAACATACATTTTAAAAAATGTCAGTTCCAAACTGTCTTATTTTTTAGTGGCAACACAAAGGAATCAAAAACCTTAAGCAAAACGCCACTGACAAAAACTCTTAAGTTTTTGTTGGCCCAAACGTACCAGATAGTTTTCATCTTGAAAAGCGTAGTGCAGCGTGGTGATCCACTGACAGTCACCGTTCACCAGCACGTCACGCTCTTCTCGGAAACAAGCAGTCTGTGAAGGATCAAGGGGAACAGTCAGCCTGTGTCTGTCTGGGAAAGTATCCTGTAGAGCATCTTCCTGAGTATCGGAGATCCCTGCCATGACAGTGGCTCCGCTCCAAAGGCAGGGTAACCTGCCTTTCAGGCTCATTGAGGCAAGGGGCTGAGCCATCTCTGTTCCTTTCTTCTCCCGAGCCCCACGCATATGCCAAGGGCTGTGGAGAGTGCACTTCCACGTGTGCCCTTCTATGGCTTACGCTTTGAGATTCACCCTGGCCTCACACGTGGACTTTGGCAACAGCTTCCTAGCCAAGCTCCTCCCTCCATCCTCATCTGACTTTTCTTTACCAGATTAACCTCCTCAAAGCATCCCGTGGTGTGTGTCCCCCAACCCAGGGCCACCCTCCCTGTCTACCCCCTACTGCTGAGTACCACATGGCTGGCAGGATAGGGCACATGCCTGTTTACTGATCTGAGCCAGTTATTTTCAAGAAACATGATATATTCACAGTAAGTGTACCAATGAACATGATCATAATGGGATTCTACTTTGGAGATCTACAGCCACTAGCATATGGGAGAAAGGCTACCTTTTAGCCTGCTATGGTTTAAAAAAGAAAAAAGCCTTAATATCCAGGTGGTGTCCCTGTAACCAGGCCTTTGGCATAATGATAATAAAACTTCCACTTTACAGAGCATGTAACATAGCAAGATTTAATTGTCCCTTATATTCGAAACATGCGCAGCTTAATACAAACGAGAGCAGGACTGTGGGGACTGGCCACGATAGGCACAAGAGCACAGCTCTCACCAAGTCTGCCAGCAGCCTTCATAACTTGCTCTTTCTACAGGTTTTTCTTTTCTGAACTTTTAGGAAGTTTCCCTTCAAAACAAAATGACCGAGGTAGATGTGTCCCAGTTCTACTAATTAAAACAGGCTGAGGGGTCAACAATCAGCTATGTCCAGATGTGTAGAGACAAGCAGTTCAGGAATCACAACCCCTTTTGCCAGTGGGCACCCCAAACACAGGGCCTAGCGAGGGGACAGCTGAAAGAAAAGCTGAATGCTGGTGGCCACGCCTCCTGCCTCCAGCACTTTCTCCCACAGAGAAGGGCTAACAGAGCCACGAGCCCCAGGCCAGGTGAGACCACAAGTCTGTCTACAGCATCTGCGGCTTTGTTGCTACAAGGAGATGTTCTCTGCGTGCTTGGCATCTACCTATCACTGCTTAGGATAAAACCCTCTCAGTCTGGGTGCTGCCTGCCCGTTGGCCCATCCACAGGAAACATACGTATTACTTAGCTGTTTTGTTGTTTAAAGACCAGAAAGAGAAACTTTTAGTATTTTTCAATGTCCCAAAAGGGTAATAAAAACCTAGCCTGGTCTAAAAGCTATGAACTTATACTGCTTAGCAACTTTTCTACTTCTTGTTTACTTCATGCTTTTAAAGAAGATTTTTTAGAAGTCAATATTTACAGCTAGCATTATATATCGATACATACATATGTATTTTTTATGTATCTCACACACACATATATATCCCATTGTATATATTCTAAGATAATCATCACCAAGAGCAGATACTCCTGGACTTCTCTGAAGATGCCAATTAAACTGGATCTGTGCAACCAGATTCAAATTAAATCAGCAATATTTACTCTATTAAAATTTCCTCATCAGGCCGGCCCGTGGCTCACTTGGTAGAGTGCGGTGCTGATAACACCAAGGCCACGGGTTTGGATCCTATACAGGGATAGCCAGTTTGCTCACTGGCTGAGCGTGGTGCTGACAACACCAAGCCAAGGGTGTTGATCCCCTTACCGGTCATCTTTAAAAAAATAATAAAATAAAATAAAATTTACTCATCCACCATGACATTGGGGTAAACACTAATATGATAAGATGAGAATCACCTCTCCTTACCTGTAAGACTTTTATAATTTAATTTTTTCTTTTACTCATCCACCATGACATTGGGGTAAACACTTATATGATAAGATGAGAATCACCTCTCCTTACCTGTAAGACTTTTATAATTTAATTTTTTCTTTTGTCTTTTTCGTGACCAGTAAGGGGATCGCAACCTTTGGTGTGGTGTCGCCCGCACCGCGCTCAGCCAGTGAGCGCACCAGCCATTCCTATATAGGATCCGAACCCGCGGTGGGAGCGTAGCTGTGCTCCCAGTGCCACACTCACACTCTCCTGAGTGCGCCACGGGGCCGGCCCTATAATTTAAAAATTTAAATACACACACACAAACACACACACACGTGGATATTTCAAACAGTTCACGCAGGGGCTGGTTGGTTAGCTCGGTTGGTTAGAGTGCAGCCTTATAATACCAAGGTCAAGGGTTTGAATCCCCTTACCGGACAGCTGCCAAAAAAAAAAAAAAGAAAAGAAAAGAAAAGTTCGTGGAAAGATTTGTATTATCTTTGAATTCTATTTTTCCATGACCTTTTTCAAGT
>NW_007728945.1:76253-80052 GCF_000696425.1 Galeopterus variegatus
ACCGGACAGCTGCCAAAAAAAAAGAAAAGAAAAGAAAAGAAAAGTTCGTGGAAAGATTTGTATTATCTTTGAATTCTATTTTTCCATGACCTTTTTCAAGTACCCTCCTATATTTCATTCCAGAGGTTAACGTGACACGTCATAACTCAGTTCCTTTCAGAAATCAACCACCCCTATACAAAAATATAATCTTGAATGGAATTTAGTACTATTTCTTTGTCCAAATACTTTATACCTCCCCCAACTTTCATTTAGCACTAGCTATATTTTTTCCCCATAAAAGATCGGCTTCTCTGATTTTCTTGTTTTGCAAAGTTCCAGTAGCTCCTGGGGCAGAGGAGGGTCTGTGCATGGCCGAACAAAGGCGAGTAAGATGACAGAGTGCGGAGGGAGAGGAAGAGGCCAAAAGACAAACAGGGAAAGAAAACTCTGTGCAGCCTGAGGCCATGAATGGAATGCGGGGGGTGGAAGCAAGAGTCACAGACCACCAACATGTTGAGACCAGGTGACTGCAAAATAGTGCGAATTCAGTCAGGCAATGTGTATTTATTGAGCAATAAATGGATGTGAGATCTTATGCTGGGTGCCACAGCAAGAAAAGAAGAAATAGATATGATGGGGAAATGATTTAGACAAGATGAACCTGAGGTGCCAGTTATTTATTGAGCAATAAATGGATGTGAGATCTTATGCTGGGTGCCACAGCGAGAAAAGAAGAAATAGATATGATGGGGAAATGATTTAGACAAGATGAACCTGAGGTGCCAGTGGGACACTGAAGTAAGAAGACCCACCAAATTAACAGAACCCTGGAGCTCAGGAGAGAGATGTGACAAAATAAATGGTCTGCATTGTTATCTGCCCAAATTGGCAGCTATCATTGGCAGAACAGATAAGTATTCCAGGACAAAAGAGGAAAGGGTCACCTAAAACCACAAGGAGGTGTGAGCGGTGGGATGAGAGAGGCCAGAAACCACAGAAGAATTTTGCGAAAGGAGGAGGTAGCTCCGTCTAGAGGCCTTCAGTTCCAGAGTGCAGTGCCCTGTCTGCAGGGCTGCGTAGCCCTAGAGGAGAGCTCCAGTGGTGCTGAGCAAGCCACAGAGACACAGGGAAATGGTGAACCTCTGCCACACATGCTGGCCTGCGAGGAGGGGCACACGAGAGGAGCAGATCTGGAAGAACAAGCATGAGAGATAGTACGGAAGGAGACTTTGCTCTGAGGCGAGATGGAAGAACACAGAGGACAGGAGACAGAAATTGCAGGTGACAGAGGAAAAGCTCAGGCTCACCTGCAGGCCTTGCCTGTCTCAGTTGGGAAGACAGCAAGACCAGGGGCTGAGCAAGGGGCGGGAGAGATGGGGTCAGGGGTGAGAAATGGCCAGCACAGGCACTGACACAGAACTAAGAAAAAGCAGACTGAAGACTGCCAAGCAGCCATAGTCTCCTTTTATTTACAATCTTTATTCTCCATCTAAGAGGGAACAGAAACAGTATTTCTATATGCAAGTTGGCTCCAAACTCAGTAATTCCTTTTGCACACGGAGCAGAACTGTGGTAAATGCCTAAGGCTTGCACAAAGGTTTTCACCTGCCTTCACAGAGAGCAAATCTGGCCGACAGGTGGGAGGGTGTGCTCTTAGGCAGAGGATCTGGTGAATGGGCCATGCTGACCAGGAGAGGGGCCGAGTCCAGGAGGCTCTGCCTGCTCTGGTCAGGCAGAAAAGGGCCAGGTCTGTGACATGACTGTGGTTTTCACCTGACTGGGCTTCACAGTCACTCTCACACAAACCCCATGTTATTACTTATTTTGTGGTCCTCCATACTTACCTCTGCCCTTTTAAGCATCTCCCACTTGTTGAGGATTTTCATTGCATAAATCCGTTCAGTGTTCTTCATTTTGACAACAGCAACCTGAAACACAAATGTGAGTTTAACAAAAATTTTAATACAACTACAGTGAAATCTTAACTGCCTGGGAATCATGGAAAATGAACTGTCAAGGAAAGTAAAGTTTTCTACATAGAGATTTGCCTTTTACATGTTGAAACCGGGTATTAGCCCCACTGCAACTTGAATGATACCACTTGCTCAGTTAAAAAAAACTTCAATTCTGAGTGACGGGTACACAGGGGCTCGCTGTTCTCTACTTAGGTCATATCTTTTCATTAAAAAAAAAAAAAAAAAAAAAAAAACCTATTAAAAATCCATCACTGGCTCCCATGCCCCCCAACCCCGGCCCCTGCCCGCTGGTGCTCATTTCTACCGGTCACTCCAACCACCAGCCTCTGCATGTGCCAGTTGTTCCATTTAGAATCTTTTCTTCACAGGGTAGTGACTAACTGTGTGTGCTCTGGAGTATAACTTGGGCAAATTCACTTCTTTATGTGTCAGTTTCCACAGCTACAAAAGGAGGTAAGAGCAGGACTGGCCTAAGATTGCTGTGAGGATCAAATGAGTCATTATGTTCAGCGTGCTTGGTGTCAGGCACACAGTCAGCACCCAGCATGTTGGCTGCCAGACAGATTCTTCAAGGTACAACTCAAATGCCACTTCTCACCAAACCAGCCAGCCAGCCAAAAAAAAAAAAAAAGGTCAAATCTCACTTCTTTCAGGAAGTCCTCTTGGACTTCTTCGTTTCTGCCAAATCTTGAACTAGGCTCTTCCATCACTACCAGCACCTGCTGTGATTTTGCACCCTCATATGGCACATCCTACCTTATATAAATCAGTCATTGGCCCAAGTCCCCATTATAACACCATAAGCTGCTCATTGGTGGTGACAGTGACTTCTACACATTTTGGCTGCCAATGGCAGGCAAGCAGCACATCTCCTTGCACACAGCAGGCACAGAATAGAGAGGTCTTAAATGGAATTATTTACTCCCCTGCCTTTCTAAACATCATATACCACACAATAATCACTGTCAAAGTAGTCTTGAGAACTAAAGCATACCAAGAACTTTCCATGTGTCAGGAACTGTGCTAAACGGTTTATCTGCACTCCCATTTAACCCACACAACAATCGTAGATGATGGGGAGTTTTGACATCCGTATTTTACAGACATGGAATGTGAGGCTTGAATGGGTTAAACAACATGCCCAAGAAGCACCAGAGTATCACTCTCAGGTGCATGCTTTTAAAAACTACATTATAATGATAGTCATAAATAAATATAATCATCCCTGGGTGACCATGGGGGTCCCACAGTGAACTCGCCCTGATATGACCCCAGAGCCTGCTGACGGTCAAGGGCAGCTACCCTATGCTACAGGGCTCCCAGCCGGCTCTACTGGCTTAAGTTGTCCTCTGGTCACCTCCCTCATCGCTGCCCTCAGGGCTCCCTGTGGCGGTGGCCTCTCTTGTCATACCTAAGTTGTTGTTTATTAGCTATGGTCTTAGAAACCAAAGACCAAGCCTGCTGTAACTATGTATAAATTAAAAACAAACAGTGCCTAAATAAAGGCTTCGTGAGCCCTCCAATGTGTAAAAGAATAAGAACTTTGCGGCACATACTTTATTATTGTGTTGAAAGCACTTATTGCTTCCCAGGAATTAGCTGTAATCTAGAGAAGTGAGGTACTGTCATATAAAAAGCTACACAGTCTTTACTACAGAAATGATCTAACTTAGAAGGAATGGTAGAGCTGATAACTTTTTTTTTTTTCCTTTTTGTCTTTTTTCGTGACCGGTAAAGGGATCGCAACCCTTGGTGTCGCGCCCACACCGCACTCAACCAGTGAGCGGACCGGTATCTTTTTGGGGTCAGAACCCTCGGCAGGAGACCACCCCCGCCCCCAC
>NW_007728945.1:80918-116016 GCF_000696425.1 Galeopterus variegatus
GCTCCCAAGCGCTGCACTCTACCGAGTGTGCCACTGGGCCGGCCCAGAGCTGATAACTTTTTTAAAAAAGTCTGAAATTCTGAAGATGACAAGCCAGTGAGCAATCCAGGCCTCATTGAGAAGGAGATGACAATACCACAGACGCTCACTGGGGAGCTCAACTCTTCACAGACCATTTCCAGAAAACATGCGTTACATGAGGCATATTAGATCACAGACCATTTCCAGAAAACATGCAAAGTGACCCTAATAAAATATGCAGGAGGATGCATCTGTCCACAGAAAAACACCTGTCAGATCAAGAACGTGTAGAAGCAAAACATAGAAGTAAAATTTAATGTTAAAAAAACCAAAAAACAAAAAAACCCTGTAACAGAAAATAAGCTTTTTGTATTGCAAAACAACTTAGAAACATTCTGTAAAAATCTTGCTTAGTTTACCAGAAATTTCTTCCTGACCCAAAACTCAGTCTTAATTGTTTCAAAGACAGATGAGGATCCTAAAAATATCTCCAAAATTAGACACTTCAGCAAAGAAATACATATCAAAATAATTTTACAAAACATTATAAAATGATTCTAGGACATGACGAGGATGTGTAATGACTGCTGCCAGCCAGATTCTGTACTGGAGGGAAAGAGAAAACGGAAAAACCATAAAGACATCACGGGCCAACTGACAAAACTAGCATGAGGACAGATAAGATTCAAAAACATTCTATCAGTTTTAAATGTAAATTTATGAACTGTGGTTATAAAAAGATGATCCCTATAAGAAAATAGCCACTGAAGTTTTAGGGGTAAAGGGCCTTGCTCAGTGGGGGAGGGGGAGGGCGCGAGGTGAGAGAGAAGAGCAGGAGCCACGTGAGGGGGTCGAGGACTGACACGTCAACAGAAGGACACGTGGGTAAAGGGTCACACTGGCATTCCTTAAGCCATTCTATTCATGCAACTGTTCTATTTGAAACTGTTCCCAAAGTTTTGTCTCTTTTCTTTTTTTTTTAAACATTACTTTAGAAACAAGAGAGCAAGCATGGTACAGTGGCTGGGCACGTGGGCTTGGGTCAGGTAGGCAGAGCTCGAGTCCAGCTCCTCCACATCTCTGAGCCTCAGTTTCTCATGTTCCCGATGGAGCAGTGGCTACCTCGGGGTGCTGTCAGCGGATTGAAGGTTTCAATGGGCTCAGCCGCCATTAGGCCCTAAACATACCCCTGGCACTGCCTCACATGAGCCAAGAACTGCCCTGCCAGAGGGGGTGTCAACATCGAAGGAACTTCCTGGACTGGGCTGTCCCCAAGATAGAGAGGAGAAGAAGAAGAAGGTGTTTTCAAAGTCATTGTGCTAAAAAAAAAAGGGTACCTCAAATATCCTGAACCCTGTTTAAATAATAATCTAGAACTGTTTCTCTAAACTGTGGGGAGTGGAGGGTTACAACTCGGAGGCAAGAGTTTCATGGGCTTACTACACTTGCCGTACGACCAGGTCCAGCCTCTGCGAGTTGTTTGGGAAGGGCTCTCAGGCAGCCTATGGTAAGTCCACATGCTGCAGGCACAAACCCTATGCTCCAAGGTGGACTGCTGCCCTCCCCCAGCTTGCATCCAAAAAGATAATTCAATCCTAACCGTATGTGAAGAGCACTTCTGGTCCCAGAGCAGGTAAGTGTCCTCACTGCTGTGACTAGCCTGGTGCTTTCAGAGAGAGGGGGCTAAAGTTGGGCACATTTCAGGTATGTGATTTTAAGAACAGCCCAGGGACCACAGGGTGACAGCCACATCAACTACAGAACACAGAGGTCTGGCTTACGGCAGGGAGGCTTGGAGGGCGTGTGCATGCAGAGAACCCAGATCCCACATGGGAGCCAGGAGGAGAGGGGCTGGAGGAGCACGGCGCCAAGGGTTGGGTGCATAGCCTAGGCCACAGGGACCAGGGAGGATGCTGGTGAATGGCTTTAGCGTCAAGGGACAACCCAGGGTGTGGGGGGGGATTTAGAAGTTGCTAAAGCCTGGAAAGGGAGTGAACGTAAAAAAGCAAATCCAAAGAAGCAAAGGTCTGGGCAAGAGAGACACATTTCTCTCAGTTTGGAGGAACTTGAAAGGTGATCAATGTTACCTTCTTTGAAACTCATAAAACTGAGTTTTGCATTAAGTTCTTTGGCAAAGAAGAAAGAAGAGTAAAAGTAACTATAAACTATTCTGGCAAAACAATTTTCTCTCTATTCTTTCATTTTTCCTGTTAACGGTTCGTCCTCTCCGCCCTGTTGTGCCTTCTTCCCCCCTCTCCTAATCTGGCTTGTATGGCAGCGACTGCGGGGCTCGGGAGGGCCTCACTCATGTCCAAGCCCCCGCGCCGGGCACAGCTCCTCCACAAAGCAGACAGGCAGAGTATATACCGACTGGAATCTGGTTTTAAGTTTAAAAGGCTTTCCTCTTCTCACTAAGCAACAAAAGCCATACCTTATACCATCAAATAACCTATTTACTGCTTAGAGATTTTTTATTTTGTGTGGAACTCAATGTTTTCCTGTGGCTCCTTTAAAAAAAAAAAGTCCTCTGTTGGTGGTAATCAAAGGGTCATTGCATAGAGATGGGTCTGGGGGGGGGGGTTCTGGAAAGAGACAGGAGGGAACATTCTAGGGGACCGAAATACTCTATGTCAACTTGGGTGCTGGTAACACAGGTATAGACATTTTTCAAAACAAACTGTACACTGAAATCTATGCATTTTATATATAACTATACTTCAACATTAAAAAAAAGAATTAAAAAGCTGTCTGCCCAATCCCAGGCCCTAGTAAATTGAATCTGGCTGCGAGTCCTGGATCTGGGGTGGTACTGGGATAAACCTGGAGCTCTGGTCAGCCTGGATGGGCCTGGGAAGGAGCTGCGGGCCTGGGAAGGAGCTGCGGGCCTGGGGAACTGGCTGCTTCCCCTCCCCCATCCCTCTGTGACACTCACTCACAGGAATGGCACCAAAAAAGGTGGTGCGGGGAAAAGGGAGGTACAAAGACAGGACTTGGACTGGGGTCTGATCTGACATCAGGGTAGTTTCCAAGGAAGAAATGAAGGCACGACACACAGCTACCCCTAACACTCAGGCAGGCACAGAAAATGTTCTCACTCAAGTATTTTGTAAGCATTTCCACAGGAGTATTTTCTTTTTGTGTATTCTATTGAAGCCCTGCAGAAAAGGCAAGGGTGTCATCAGGTGCTTTCAGCAGAAGAAAATACTCATCACAATACTGAGATGTTTTCTAAGACACATTACAGGCCTTGTTTCACCTCAGCAGCTGCACATGAGATACTCTGGAGCAAGGCAGCCATCTTGCTAAAGAACTGTTCTGCTCCCTTTCACATCTGCACACTAGGAAACGTATGCCCCACAGAGCCAACACCAGCTCACGCCTCATAGCACTTCACGGTGATGCCTAGTAGGTTCGCTGTCAGGCAGGCACATTCACAGCCATGACCTGACACAGAGCATTTCATTGTTTGATCTTTCCTCAGTAACCAATGTGCACAGTTCCCCAGCCAAGGACCACTTAGGAGCACACCTAAGTACAGGTGTTAAAATACTGCAGAGCTCTTCAAGTGACTCACTGTGAAAACACCTGGGGTGGTTCTACCGTCCACTGAGGGAACCTGAACTCTCCTCTGGTGCTGGCAGAATGGCCCTGCAGGGCAGAAGCACCACTGAGGGGAGGGCGCCGAGCCAGGGGCTGGCAAGGCTATGCTGTGCACCCAGGCGTCCCAAGGAGGGCTCCTGGCCTCGCCCGAAGGACACCACGCAGCCCTGCAAGGGAAGTGGTGAAGCTGCTGCTGCAGCTGGACTCCGGTCCCACCTGCCCTCTCCTCTAAGTGCTGACGGTAAGCAAGCAGCAAATCCTGAGAATAGCCATTACATAACCTTCTTGCGTTTTTTAGAAAATGCCAAGAAATTTTTCAATTAACAAATGAATTTTTTAAAACTTATTTAGGGCTATAGAAAGCTATTTCTGGTCCCAACAACATTCAGGGTGATTCGCCAGCCACGAGCTTTCATTTTTGTTTTTTCTCTTAATTCTATCTTTCAGATTTTGTCCATCAAGAACTCTCTAAATGATACCACTGCCTCATCCCCAAACTGATATACAGGTCCATGGAAAGGTGACATGGGAGCTGCTGCCATTCTGGCAGTCTGGGCAGAATGAACAGAACAAAGTTCATCTTACCTCACCAAAAGCGCCTCTTCCAATTACTTTAATTATTTCAAAGTCTTCTCGATGAAGCTGCATTTCCTTCACCAGCTGTGTAAATGGTTTAGCTACAAACAAAAAATGTAAAATCAACAATTTAGTCTAATAAGTTGATACTATATAAAAATTTAATTGATTAGATTAAATTTAATTAATCCCACTAAGTTATACTTCAAAAAAAAAAACTTACTTTTTAAAATATTTAATATCTGAAAAGTTTTGGAAAGTCGGTATTTATGCTACTTAATGTAGTTGTTTATCATGAACAACTATACATCAACATCTATTAGAACAAACACCATCGCTACAAAAATTTCCTTGCAAAACTCTTTTCATCTTCTGGTCAAAGCCAAGGTTTACCTATCCTGAGGCAATGACGGGCATGTTCCTGTCCATCTCGTGGCCACAGCTCAGCTTGCAGTAGCTGAGAACACAGCGCAAAGGTGAAAGAGCTCTGAACTCCACCTGTCCACACAGCACAAGCCACGAGGCAGCCGGGGGAGCACAGGACATTCTCCGAGAGTGCAATGGTCTCAAAAGTGCCAGTGGCATCCCTGGGCATCCACCACAGTCCTCCATCAGGCACTTCATGCTGCTGCTCACCTATCCTCACACTGACTCAGAGGTTAATTCTATTATTACCCACATCTTACAGATGAGAAAATTGAGCCAGTTTCTGTGGACAGTGTACTGGGTTGAGTAGTGACCCTTGAAAAATTCATGTCCAACCCAGAACCTGTGACTGGGACCTTATCTGGAAACAGGGTCTTTACAAATGTAACCAAGTTAGGATGAGGTCATAAACTGGAGTAGGGTGGGCCGTAAATCCAACAAGACTACTACCCTTATAAAAACAGAGAATTTGGACACAGAGGGAAAAAAAAGCCACGTGAAGACAGAGGCAGAGGTTGAAGTGATGCAGCCACAAGCCAAGGAACCCCAAGGACTGCCAGCAGCCACCAGAAGCTGGGAGGGGCCAGGAAGGATTCTCCCCCAGAATCTTCCGAGGGAGGATGGCCCTGCCAACACCTTGAGTTTGGACTTCTGGCCTCCAGAACTGTGAGAGAAGAAAAATTTGTTTTAAGCCGCCCAGTTTGTGGTGATTTTTCACAGCAGCCCTGGGAAACTCCTACAGGGAGGCCAGGTGATCTCTTCCCAAGAACTAGAGCAAGTGCAGGCCTAGCTCCCTTGACCACAGTCCATCCTGCTCACAGCCCAGCACCCATTTAGTCAATTACCTTACACCTGGGTCTTCATTTTCATCTTCAGGCCCAGATTCCCATGTTTTATGCTAACTTTTATTTGTTCTACATAGCTCTTTTTCAAATCCTCCATAACTAGTTTTGCAAAGTGATACCATTGGAGGAAACTGGGCAAAGCGTGTGAGGGATCTCTGTACGATTCCTTACATGTGTGTCTATAATTAGCTCCAAGAAAACATGCAACCTGACATTTTCCGGGCTTCTAATTGATTTCCATATTATTAACCTCACTAATTCAGGACTTTTTTCTCCTTAAACAGTTGCTCAATACCACGAAGATTTGATCATCATGGTTCTCTGATGCAAGTAACAATAGCAAGAGCAACAGAAGGTTCTTGGTGTCTATCAGACAGTGAGTTATGAATTCCGGCCCCACCATCACCGTACGTGCCCATCAGAATTTTAGGGAACAGAACACACAGGCCTGAATTATTAAGAAAAAGAAAAAAAAAAAAAGGCTTAAGAAAACCCTTGAGCTGGAACTTAAAAGGTCATCTGTAGTCCATTCTTCTTTCAGATATCACCTAAAATAACCATTCCCCAAATTCCTAATTGAAATGAGTCTTTTTAAACAGCCACTGAAGACGACCACCTCTCTTGGTATTTTGGGGGGTACCAAACTGTACCTTTCATTTTACTGTGAAGAAAAACAATGACAACAAATCTGATTTGTCCTCTCCTACAACCAGCAAGTGAGAATCTGGGAAAGGAGAGAATGGCAATTGGTGATGAAGGAGCTTTGTTTGCCACAAACCGTACACAAGCACACACTGCAGAAACGCTCACTCTGACGGTGCTACAGCACAACATTCTGGACCCTTCTACAAAACCTCCAAAACTCACAACAACACTTGTTAGCCACTGTCCTAACTGTGCAAACCAAACCACAACATACAAAAATGAGGAAAAAGTCCACCACAATTGCATCTTGAACCAATTTAATTTATCCATGTTCCCAGTCCAGTTCCTGTTCATAAGATATACTCAGTGGCTGAGTAATTCAACGGTTACTCAATTATCACTTTAACAAATGCATAAACTGGGATGACACACCAAAAATTTTAAATTATGTGTCTACTGAACACATAGGTGAGTCTAATTTTAAAAGTTATTTTCTTATGGTGAATAAATTTACAATAAACATTTTCATGCACACAATTTTTTTTCTATTTAAAATAATTTTTAGGATGATATTCCAGGACTCCAAAGGACACTAACATATCTTATGGTGCTTAATTTGCCTCCAAAATGTACCTACTGAGTCACAGGAGGTGTTGGTGTCACCACCGCCCCTCCTCAACACCATGCACTGATGTTTCATCTGTGACATTTACAGTTCTGTGATGCCTGGTGAGGCTAACAGTCTCCTGTGTCCAGCTGTATGCCATTATGTTAACTGTCCATTCATGACATTTGCTCATGGGTCACATCTCGATCTTTTTTTTTTTTTCCTTTTTGTCTCTTTTTTCGTGACCGGCAACGGATCGCAACCCTCAGTGTCACGCCCGCACCTCACTCAGCCAGTGAGCGGCCGGTCTGTATGTGGGATCCGAACCCTCAGCGGGAGTGCCGCCACACTCCCAAGCGGCGCACTGTAGCAGTGCGCCACCGGGCCGGCCTCGATCTTTTTAATAACTGTATGAGAACACTTTCTTTGGCTTTGTCAGACGCAAAAGCTGTAAATGCCATTCCTCCATGCTGTTGCCTCTTTTCATCTTAACTATGCTATTTTTCATATTATAGAAATGATTACTTTTAATAAAATTATTGTTAATAAAATTGAGGTGGTTCCTTTTTCCCTTGTCATCTTATTATTAAGTCTTAGAAAGTTATCACCCCTTTGAAGATTGGTTGTTGAATCCTATGTTCTGCTAAATGGCTTTTTAAAATACTTAAAAAAAATTTTTTTTTGGTCTTTTTTTCCGTGTCCGGCAACGGATTGCAACCCTCAGTGTCGCCCCCGTACTGGACCGGGACCGGCAACGAGATCGCAACCCTCGGCGTCGCTCCCGCGCCTCGCTCAGCCAGTGAGCGGGAACCGGTCTGTATATGGGATCCGAACCCTCAGCGGGAGCGCCGCCGCACTTCCCAAGTGGCGCACTATCGCAGTGCGCCACCGGGCCGGCCCCAAAATACTTAAAAATTTTAAAAAACTATTTATTCCATCTATTGTTTAGAGTATTTTAGAGTATGATGTGAAATGTTTATCTTAATTTCTAGTTTTAACCAACTATATGTATTTAAGTGGTCTAATGATACTTTGTCTAATTCTGTTTATTCCTCCCTTAGCGATTACTTGAACAAAGAAAATACAACGTAAAGAACTGTTGACTAGGTAACTAAAATTTTTAAAAGGGCACACTAAATTATCATGGAGATAGCAGATGTAGGAAGTGTTTACTGCCTTTAGGATCAGGGGAATGAAAGAAAGAGGTTGGAATTTTTAAAACTCAGAAACCCGGGCGAAGGACCCTGTGACACTGAAACTCAGACCTCTGAGGATGAGGTGCTGCTGGCTGGTACTGCAGTCTGTAAACTCAAAGGCAGACCTCACAGGCTGGGACCCATGTATCTGAGGAGGGAGAGCCAGCTAGCTGAT
Source organism: Galeopterus variegatus (assembly GCF_000696425.1). NCBI lineage: Eukaryota > Metazoa > Chordata > Mammalia > Dermoptera > Cynocephalidae > Galeopterus > Galeopterus variegatus. Next base: position 89,010 of record NW_007728945.1, read on the forward strand.
GCTGGTGTTTCAGGAGACTGCAATGAGGCTGTTCTTCAAGTGTAGGAAAAAACCCCAAACTGGAATCGGCTGCCTACTCAGCAAATGAACTTGGCTGCCAGGATGAAGTGGGCTAGTGCAGCACTCAAAGGAAGAGGAAGCGGGCAGGATGCTCAAGTCCCTTCCCCCTCCTCCCAGCCCTACAGTTCCCTCTAGCGTCCCCTTGAGGCAGAGCTCAACAGGGAGCAAGGGGTCAAAGTTCACCCAAGGGGGTGGGGGTGATGGAGTGAGAAGGACATGTGTGCTGAGAAGCACATGTGTGCTGAGAAGCAGGTGAGAATGGGGACTGAGATATGGTACCTACAGGAGTGCTAATCAAATAATTAAACAGATTCAGGATGATGGGAGCCAGACTCCCCAATGTCAGAGAAAGAAGCTACAGATAAGGGAGAAACCTAGAAGAAACCATAAAGTATTGGACCAGAATTGGAGGTAGAAGTATAAACTCAGTTTTCAATATATACGGATGGAAACAGAAATAAATATAGACATAAGTGGGTGTGTACACACATACAGTCCTACCCGTGTCTAAAGAGAGGGCCTAAAAGCAACAACACCCCAACAACAAGCATATCCAGTGCCAGATTTTGCTTTCTAAATACCATTCACCAGCAAAGGAACAAGGGCTCCTTGGGCAATTCCAGAGCTGGGTCAGAGAACTACAACGTGAGCCTGGAGCAGCTTGTGCCAGAAAGTAAGGAAGTGCTCAAAGAACAACAGCAAATCAAACACTCATAGGTGCAGACTATAACCTATTAAATAAAACAGAAAACCAGAAGTCTGTACTGACATTAATAAATACATAAAATTTAAAATCTGATAAGAAGTGGGACATTTATATAGTTCCCAAGTACATGCAAACAAAACACCTGTCAATTACAAAGGATGACTTTACAGTGAAGTACGGCAGACACTACCTAAGTCAAGTGATCAGAGTGAACATCAGTAAAGTGACAAAGTGAAACTGTGCCCCTTCTGATAGGACCCAACAAGGAAAACACAGTGTCACTTCTGTGTTTTTCCTGCCAAAGATACATAACCCAAATCTAATCATGAGGAAAAATTAGGTAAAGCTTAATTGAAAGAACATTCTCCAAAATGACTGGCTTGCAATCTTCAAAAGTTTCAAGGTTGTGAACTGTTCACACAGAAGGGAATTAAAGACACAGGACAAGGTTCTGCACCAGATCCTTTTGCTACAAAGGAGGGTACTACAAAATTAGTGACACTTCAATGGAGTTTGGAGATTAGATGGTATCAGTGTATCGATAGTAAGTTCCTGATTTTGATGTTATGTTGTTGTTATGTAGAATATCCCTCTTTGGTGTCTGAAGATTTAGGACTGTGGTAAATTTGCTGATGCCAGAAGAAACTTTTATGTTCCACTTAAGTATGCAATTAGAATAGGGTAAGTAGTATATGATTCAGAATGTATCAACCAACAATCTTTTTCTTAACTTAGTTGTGAAATAAAAAACCCACAAACTAGTGGCTAATTTGCATGTGGAAAAAAAATATTCCTGTTGTAGGAAATACACACTAAAGTATTCAAGTACTATAGGATATCTGGTAAGCAACTTACTCTCAAATGGTTGGGGAAGGAAAGTTCTTTATTCTGTTATTTGCAACTTTTCTGTAAATTTGAAACTTTCAAAAATTGTATAAACATCTTTTAAAAGATCATCTGTTGCTATTTGGAAAACAGGCTATAGAGAGGGCCATATGTCTGGAAGTAGGGAGAGCGCACCACCAACACTCCACAAGAGATAGCAATGGTGGCTTAGAAAATGATAATGTCAGTGGCCCTGGAGCTGAAGATGAACAGCCTGCATCCAGCATCTGCTTTGGAACTAGAGCCGGCTGCAAAATGGGGATGAAGGAAAGAAAAGACTCCAGGATGAGTGCTGGGTTTTTACCCCCAGCAACTTGATGAACGGGGCACCATTTACTGAAGTGGGGGGATCAGCAGGTTGGAGAGGGGAAGGGAGTAGTGACTGGGGTGATGGAACCAAAACACATACATCACAGTTACTGCTACAGAGCCTGAGACAGTGAAGAGACCACATTGATTTTTCTTACAGGATTCTGCCCGTTTTGTGTTTTCAAAAAATGATCACTTGGGAACAATCAGCTTAAATGGGATGGAGGAGGGGTGAAGGTGAGAAGGAGAGAACCAGTCTATTGCTAGGCAACTGAGGATAGAGCTTGCTGGGTGGAAGCAGGTCATCGGCATTTTCTAAACCACTTTTCATTCTGCCAGTATTACTTTACCAATGTAATCTAGAGCCTGGGATGCTCTTTGGAATATAAAACAGTACAGACAAAATTTTATGAATTATATCCATTGGAGTGCAACACAGCTTGTCACACACTCTTAATTTCTTTTTTCTCTCTCTCTCTCTTTTTTTTTTTTTTTGTCACACACTCTTCAAACATTCGGATGCAAAGCAAAACCACAACTAAAGAACCATCAGGGATTCATTTAAAATATCATTTATGGGCCAGCCCGGTGGCACACTCGGTAGAGTGCGGTGCTTGGGAGTGCGGCGGCGCTGTCACACACTCTTCAAACATTCGGATGCAAAGCAAAACCACAACTAAAGAACCATCAGGGATTCATTTAAAATATAATTTATGGGCCAGCCCGGTGGCACACTCGGTAGAGTGCGGTGCTTGGGAGTGCGGCGGCGCTCCCGCCGAGGGTTTGGATCCCATATAGAGACCGGTCCGCTCACTGGTTGAGCGCGGTGCGGGCGCGACACCGAGGGTTGCAATCCCGTTGCCGGTTGCAGTACGGGCGCGACACCGAGGGTTGCCATCCCATTACCAGTCACGAAAAAAGACAAAAAGGAAAAAAATATATATCATTTATATTAAGATTTTCTTAGAAGACATACATTATGGATAGCTTGGAGAAAACTGATCAGCTGTAATGCCTGAAATACCATTCAACTCTCATGGTAATAATGAACTCACAGACTTTGAAGTAAGACCAAACGTAACCACTTTAAATATTAGAGTAAAATGACCTCTCCCCTTCATATTCCGACAACAAACACTAAGAGCCACCGAGTCAGCAAATATTCATTGGGCACCTACAATGTGCCAGCGCTAGCCTACAATATGCTAAGGACCCAGACGGCATGGCCTGCCCTTCAGCTCAGAGGCTGAGCCAGGCTGACTACCAGTGCCTGTGAGGATGGGGGCCACAGCGACTGCTGCAGTTAATACCCACTCAGAGTTCTGCACCTTCCCGTCTTTACCTGCAGCCACAGCATCTGGCATCATCCCAAACTACTCCTCGATACCCCTATCCTCCACATCAGTCCCAAAGTCTCCTTTTCCTGTCCATCTTCCTTGCTGGACTGAGGCCCAGGAAGGCAGGGTCTACCCCTCCCTGGCAAACCATGCCCCCAAGCACCTGGCACAATGATGGGAGCTCAGTAAGCACAGCTGACTGTATTCATGACCATGTGACGACTGATATTCGCTATGATGAGTTATCAAAAAAGGTTACCTTCTCTACTGGGAGGGCTCGTATGCTTTCCTGAAGTAAGAATATATTCAACATCTTGGGATGCTTTCCCACAAAAAAAAGCTGAATAAAGCTTTAGCCTTCTGATAGCTAAACTTTTATTAGGAGGATGTTTGGCTGAAAGTGAGAGAAAATCACGTGAAATGAGAAATAGTTTGTTTACCAGGAGACGAAATAAAATCAGACCAGCTGGAAGGAGTGCCCAGGCAAGGATGGTCTGGGAAAAGAGGACCGCTGCAGGCAGCAGCCTACAGGAAGCAGGTGGGGAGCCCTGCTTTGACCGCGCTGGTACACATCACCCCCTCCCTGGACTCAAACTGTACTTGTCTGCAGCTCTCAGTCTCTCAACTGTTCTGGCCTCAGCCGCTTTGTGGTCACAATCAATACATCTGGAATTGGAAACAGTCTCACAGATGATCCAGTACAAGTAATAAATTTACCAATGAAGAAAGAGGAACCTCAAAGGCCAAGTGACATGCAGGGGACACAAGGGACAAATGTCATGCCTCCCGAGTAGTCAACTCCACTACACGGCATAGTTCTCCTAGCTACTGCTTCAAGAGACAACAGGACCAACACCTGCCCAGAGCAGCAACTCCATGGCTGGACAGCAGAAGGGAGCAGCTGCAAGGAAGCACCTACAAGAGGGACAGTGAGGCCTCCAGCTAAGGCCTGAGGCTGAAGGCCAGGCAGCGAGGGCCCAAACACACCAATGGGCTATGGATCTGATCCTCTTGTACAGGAAGAAGAGGCCAGAACAGCACCCCATGGACCCGGGAGTGTGGCCAACAGGCAATGTAACGTGGATAGGGCATGAGTTCACCCGTGGTGAGTGCCCACAACATAAAGCCCCGCAAGAACGGGAGAACAGGGGGAGAGCTGAGAGTCAGCTTCTTGTCTGGCATGTGGCAGGAAAAGCAAACACTTCCACAGAACCACCTGAGAATGAACTTAGAGTTCCAAAATGGCTTGACATTGATTCTTACAATTCAGGTTGCTGATACACCTACAGAAGATTAACACCTCTCATAAAGTTTTTGAAAAATGTGTTCAAATTCATAAAACACATTTTATTTGTTTCAATAATGAATATCTTTCATAAAGTGTCAGAACACAGTCCTTCAGAAGGGAGTCAGTCACAAACTTTTCTTATTATGAATCACCAGTTTGAGAAAACTCAGTCTTCCAAGAAGCCCTATGAACTCCCAAATAAAGTTCTCTAAATATGAACTCTTCCACATAAGCTGAGGATCAGGAACTATAATGCTGTAGAAAGAACATTTAACTTTTAATTTTATGCAATTTAAGATTTTAGAGGATTAAAAAGGAAGCCCTTTAATAATACTGTGACTCAGAAGGCGGGTGAGATATAGACTGAGTCGGTGAAAACCTGTAAAGCTGGGGTGGGGGCTGCACTGAGTCGCCAACAACCAGGAGGCAGCTCGTTGCAGCAGCATGCCGTCACAGGAAGACCGCCCACCCTGCCTCGGCTACCCTCGCTCACACCGGGCTTCCAGACGAGACAGGGGCCGGTGGCGCATTCCTTTATCTTTGCCTCCACGTGGTATCTGACAGATTTCTTTTCTCAGCTCATTTTCACTTGGTTGCTCTTGCTTTGTCGTTACTGAAATAAAACCTTGTTGGCTTGCTGCAGCGTATCACGTGGGCGTATTATGTCTTCCCGCTCGAGAGCCACACATCCCACTGAAATCCCATAAGGAGGAGGCAGCAACCCCAGGACAGTGTATTTTCCCCCCACCACACGGAGCAGTCCTCTGGGATTCCTTCGGCAAAGCAAAGAGCCTGTGTAAACTGAGTGACCTTCACAACATAGGTCTCAGTTAAAAAAAAAAAAATGCAGGTTACAATGGAGGACTATGAAGGACACAGCAACAGAATCACATGCGCAAGTCACAGAAACGCAGCAAAGGCTTTTAGGAAGACTTCACTATACTTTGGTGCATACACCAGTGAGATAGCCAGTTTCTAGGCTGTTTCTTCCATGAGTCACTAGAAGCATCCTGTATGCATGTACACCCTAAATTTAAGAAAAGAGAAAATCAAAAGTAAAGAATGAGTACTAGTTATCAAATAGCTGAGGAGCTCAGAGAAGCTTTTTAAACTAGTTAAGATTATGGTGTTTTTATAACATCTGTTCTTAGAACAGTGGTTTTCAAAGTGTGTCCTCCAGCTTAGAGAAGATAGGAAAAGACCTCCCAGAGTCTTCCCTTAATTATTTAACCTCTTCCACCAGGCAGGAGGAAGCTCATCAGTTTTAAAAATTAGGCTGCTCCATGCACAGCACCTGACTTCTGAGCCTCCTCTGTCCCCAGTGGGTTCAAGGCCTATCCACCCCACACCCTTTGGCTTACAAAAAAATGTTCTGCAAGGAGTAAGATGGGCTTAGTCACCCTGAGAATAAATTGGTGGGTTTTTCAACAGAGGGCCCAAATCAGGAACAGCAGCAGCATCACCTGGGAACTTGTTACAAAGGCAAGTCCTCAAGTCCCACCCCAGACCCACTCTGTTCTAACAGGCCCTCCAGGTCATTCTGATGCACACTGAAGTTTGAGAACCACTGGGTGGAAAAAGTAAAGGCCAAGATTACCATTACTAACCATAAAGGACATCCTTTGTGACCCCAGCAAACTACTCTACCACCCAGGAATGGGGCAGACTTGTGTGGTCTCTAATCCTCTGTATCATCACCTCCAAACTGAGAATAACAGTGCTCATCTCAAGAAGTCACCAGGAGTATTAAGTCAGATAATCCCCACAAAGCATGTGGCACTGTGTTGAGCATATATAGTAAGTTCTCATTAAACAGTAGCTACTACCAATATTACTGGGTGACATCTTGTTTTCTGAGCAGTTATTAGTATTTGTGTGTCATATTTGACAAGTAAACAAACTGTATCACCAAACATACCCTGGAATCCAGCTAATTCACCAAAGAAGGTACATTTGTTACAAGCAAGTTTTACCAGGCAGGTTACACATGGAGGACACCCGAGTAACTGCCACTACATAGCCCTATAAACCATATAAACCAAGTGCTCAAAAAAAAGGCCCACACAGGTCCTAGACGAGGATTTCTTTTGAAGAAGAATAACAACTCATGAACACCCCATAAACAGAAAGGCTGTGATCAAGCAAAGGCTCCTTGGCCACGGTAGATTGGCGGAAGCAAGAGAAACCTTACCTGCAAAGGCCAACCCACCACAGACGGTCTCTATTCTGTCTCCCCGAGACCCGCAGTGGATGAGCAGCTACTGTTCTTAATCACATCAGCATTTCTAGTGACTGCCTAGTGGGCAGCGGGCCGGCGTGTGGAAGATGCGCCCCAGCTTTCTGATCTTTACACAGGTGACCACTTCTCTTCAGTCACACCCAGTTTAAGAATTTCTTTATAAATTTAGAACATGAAAGGTCAATTAAAATCAAATTCCTGCCTGGGAATGTGAGAGACTGTGACAGGCACCCACTGTCTACTTCCTGAACTTGTTCAAAGGCTCATCATTAAGGTGAAGTGCTGGCAAGACGCTCAGCTGAAGCCATGCTTGAAGAACACGGTAGGATAAGTTACCCTACTGCTTCTGGGAAAAACTGGACAAAAACCTTTTGGAAGCAAGCATGCTGATTCAGAGCATTTCCCAGTATCTCTGCTATGAAACGACCCACAGCAGCTGAGCAGCCGCAGAATGGCAGGCCATGAGTTAGGCGGCACATACATGTAAGTTATTGCTGCCCGCCTGTGCCCAACAGCCCTACAAGATCAGTATAATTATCCCCTTTTCACAAGTAAGAAAACTACGGATCTGCACCTCCAATCACACGGAGAGCAGGCAGCAGAGCTTCCTGAACCCTAGGCTCAAGTGAGTCAAAGGTCTTAATTTTTTCAGGTGCTAGGCCACCTTCTGTGGAGCACTGGGGTCAGATGTCAGGGGACCAGTCGGGCACACTGTGTCTCACCTTTTGGCAGAGCCCTGTATAAAAGAGTGGAGGAAAAATCTGTTGTCCACCATTGGCTTAGAGAGTGCTAAGGCCTTGTCAGAAGGGCCATTTCTAATAATCTCAAGCCTTCCCCTAAGAAGTCATCTAAATCAACTTCTTGCTTTTGGGATTACACTAGCCAAGAAAGATATCAGAGGAAAAAGTTTTAAGTTTCTGATACCCTCTAATGTACCCCCATTCCAAAATTCAACTCAGCCAGAAAAATTGTAATTTAACATGACGACTTGTCTGTTCCTTTCACTTAAGTTTTTAGCAATGAAGAAGAGCTCAATCATGGAGTAAAAACATTTGGTAAACTTCTCCTTCCTGACTTTAACAATCACAGCTGCTTGTTCCTTTCAAACTCTTCTATTTTCTAGGGCCTTTCAATCATCTTCGTAGTTTTTCTCCAAACCATATGTCTTCCTACCTTTCTATACCACCGTCACTCTTCAAACGCAACAATTCTGAGGAAATTTCACTTCGACCTCTGGAATTATTCACTATGAGGGTGAATTTCAACAGGACTGACTCTGTGAGCACACAGAAGTTGAGCTGGCCACCAGTCCTCTGCCACATACATCCGGACCACTGCTGGTCACAGGCACCTGCTAACTGGCAATTCAGCTTTGGCTGTAAATGGTGTCACCTAATAGTGAGGACAGAATCCCTCTGTCTTTGTCCTTTCTCAGCCCTGTGAGAGGGTCCCCTGCTTTCTTATCCTCCTCAACATGCCCTGAGGAATGCAAGCTTCCAGTCCAAATGCAATTCAAACCACATTCATTGAGGAAAACCTGACAGATAGGGAGCCCTACACAAGGCCCTGCCTGCCAGTCAGCACCCTCCTGTTTTGGCAGAGGGTGAGAAAATAACACACTGGGAATATAGCACATGGGTGAGCAAGGTAAGAACCATCAAGAATTCTGAGAAACAAGCTATATGGGTGAATTTTATGGTATCTGAGTTTTATCTTGATAAAGCAGTTGAAAAGAAACCATCTGTTAAGAGTATTGGGGTGGGGAAATAATATTTTTTTAAAGAGGGATGTGGAAGAGAGGGGTAGAAGGAAAGAGGAAAAAAAAAACTTTGTGAGGACACTGCTTTTAAAATCAGCCTTGAAGTCTTGCTACTGTATTAGGCAGAAGGGAGAGAGGAAAAGTTTGTGTACGTATGTGTGCCTGTGGATGGGTGCATGTGTGCACATGCCCACGAGATGGTTTACAAAGGAACAGCTTAAGCAAAGACATGAAGAAGGGAACCATGGAGTGTCTGAAAGAACAAAAAATACAGCTTGGTTATAGTACAAATTCCACGTAGAGATGTAGAGAAACAGATGGCTGAGAAAGTGGGACAGGCCTCCACAAACACAGGCATGGTGTCTTTATCTTGGGGAGATCACAGAGGAAACCCAAAGGTTTTGTGTAGGGGTATGATACACTGACTGATCTTTGTGTTAGCTGAATGACTAAATAATATAGCAAACCATTTCTCAAACTGCAGTACAGCATTAAAACGCCTGTCACCAAGTGCCACATATCAGTTTCTGTATATGCTCCATCACAGTCTTATGTGACCTACTGTTGCACACAGGCAGTCAGTCATTGACAGAAACGTCATTATGTGGTGCACGACTGTACCAGAAAAGCTCTATTTACAGATTCTAAAACATATCAGAATCAATTAAGCAAATATTTATTAGGCACTTACTATTTGCCAGTTCTACACAGTAGGGATGGATCTGTGAACAAAGAATCGCCTACCTTCACGGAGCTAATATTTTACTAGAGTAAGATGGAAAAGAAACAATACATACAAGGAACAAGTTAATTATGTGGAAAGTAGTATATACTAAGATAAAAGAAAAGAAGTAGGGACACTGGGAATGTGGCAGGGGCAGGGAGGCTGGTCGCCATCACAGGCGATGACGGGGATGGCGGGCTGTGGGCGTGGTGAGAATGCTTAGATCCTGCTTATATTCTGAAGGCACAGCTGGGAGGGATTCCTGCTGGACAGCATGTGCAAGGAAAGAATTGTCCAGTGCACTGGCCAAGCAACCAGGAGTTGCCCACAACTGACAACAGGAAAGGTGGATGGACACTTACTTGTAGGGTGAGCTGCAGGTGCCTCACAGACACTCAGGAGACAGCTGGAGAGAAGCCTGGGATACTCAGTGGCATTAATGTCATAAGCCTGGGTGAGACCAGCCAGGGAGTCAGCAGAGACAGATGAGGGACCAATGATCAACCTGGGGGGCTTTGACAGAAGGAGGTGGGAAGAAGAGAAGGAACCAGCAGGATGCTGGAAAAGCCAAGACTTACATCCTGGAAGGCGGAGGAGGACTGAGAATTATCTACAGGTTTTTGCCATTGGAGCCCACAGATGGCCTTAACAGAGAAGCAGTTTTGCAGGGGGCGGAGGGACAAGAGTCCGATTAGACTGAGTTAGAGAATGGGAGAAGAGAGGGTGGAGACAGGGAGGACAGACAACTCTGAAGAGTTTCACTGTAAAAAAAAAAAAATGCATGGATTAAATGCTTGAAATCATTTTCACCAAATGTTCCATTAAAAACAAACAAAAAAAACACCCACTTATCTTGGAATGGAGGTGAAGTTGGTCCCTTCCAAACCTGTGCTCATGTCACACTGATAGCTAATCCAACTGAGCTCGGTACAGGGAGGCAGCATACTGCTGACGGATCCCAGAGCAGGTACAGAAGAAGTTCATTTTCACTGGCTTAGGTGCTAACAATAAACTATAAAATTAAATTCTAAAGTTACAAAATAAATGCCCTAAGTTTCAATAAGCAATTGACAGAATACAGACACTTCCTTAAAGCGAATGTTACTGGTACTTGCTGTATCTATCACTAAGGCCACTAAGTGGTGTCGTCTCTCTCTGGGAAGGATCGCTCCCCTCCATGGGGCTCCCACCGCAGCTAGCTGCACTAGCTCTTTAACGAACTCTTAATTTTCACACCCCGAATAAAGCAGCAACAGCACAGATATGGCTAATATTTTTTCTTTGGTAGATATTAATGATTTTACTCACTGACTTTTCTTCAGTTTTTCTAATCTCTTCTTACTGAATTTTGAGTAAAAGCTTTACTTTTGATAAAGAAAATATATTCACAGACATACACACTGTTTTATTAAGTTAACCACTGGGATTATATACATATACTTGATAACATACAGATTTCACAGCATGCCAAACGGAGGTATCTAAGATCATGTATAATAAGAAAGTATGGCTTTTTGGTAGCTCAGCAATACAGTTTTTTTTTTTTTTTTTTTGTCTTTTTCCGTGTCCGGCAATGGATCGCAACCCACAGTGTCGCCCCTGTACCGGACCGGGACCGGCAATGGGATCGCAACCCTCGGTGTTGCTCCCGCACCTCGCTCAGCCAGTGAGCGGGAACCGGTCTGTATGTGGGATCCGAACCCTCGGGCGGGAGCGCCGCCGTGCTTCCCAAGCGGCGCACTATCCAGTGCACCACCGGGCCAGCCCCTCAGCAATACAGTATGATGGCCACATTCTAGAGATGATTTTGTAATTCCAAATCTTGTTTTGTTAACTGGATATCTAGGAATCTCAATAACATACCAATTTTACCCTTAGCATTCTATTTCGTTACTTTAAAGACAAAAGGTAGTTCAGAGTGCCAGACATTTACAAACTGATTTCCCAGACTAGCTGGGCAGGACCCCATACCCGATCAGCACTGATGGGGGGCGCCCGTCCCATCACCAGGAACAGGAACACAGGAAATGAGCCTAGTGGCTGTGCTGGACAGGATAAGAAATCAAGAAGGAATTCCTCACTTCCCAGCACAGAGCTAGGGCCATGCTAAACACACACAGAGATGTTCTCCCACACACTCGGAACTGGGCTGTGACCTGCCAGGACAGGAAGGAGGACGTGAGCAGCAAGGAAGACACTGTCTACATCCTCCCAGAATGTCTTGGACTTAATGACGCCTCTGCCTGAGTGAGATGGAAGGATAAAAAGGAGTTCCCAAGCTTTAGCCGCTGGAGTTCTTTAACAGAATCAGTCCTAACTTAATCTTCCAGTTCTCTGAACGTCCAGTATGAGACTGGCTAAAGCATTTCTAGAAGACAGCAGCAGTCACAGGACTTATAACAAAGTACACTGATCAAATAGTACCTAGAAAAGAAACTGCAACTAAGAAGGTAATGGGGAGAGTAACAACAGAAAGTAAAAAGTTTGCAAAGCATCAGCAAATAAATAAAACTCAAAGACAACTTAAGTAATCAGTAATTTGGAGAATTTTTAGCGACCAAATATAACATCCACCAACCTGTTAAGATTAATTCAAACTTATAACATGGTCCTTCCTATCTGACAAACATAAGAAGGCAGGATCCTGCATTAATACTTCCGACTTGCTTGTTTACTCTTACATCCCAAATATTTGAAGAAAAAAAATTAAATCCACCCCATTGCTAGTGGTAGCTACCACTTTTTGAACATCTGCATATGTCAGGGATGTCATATAATAATCTCTAAAACCCGCAGGATGGAAATACCATCCCCTTTTGATAAACAGGCAAACAGAGGAAAAACAGGCCCAAGCTCATGCAAATATTTTGTTTTCTTGTTATTTATCGTAGTTCCCACATACATGACTTTATTTCTTTTTCTTTTTCTTTTTTTTTCCTTTTTGTCTTTTTCCGTGACCGGCAACGGATCGCAACCCTCAGTGTCGCGCCTGTACCGGACCGGCTACGGGATCGCAACCCTCGGTGTTGCTCCCGCACCTCGCTCAGCCAGTGAGCGGCCGGTCTGTATGTGGGATCCGAACCCTCGNGGAATGCAAGCTTCCAGTCCAAATGCAATTCAAACCACATTCATTGAGGAAAACCTGACAGATAGGGAGCCCTACACAAGGCCCTGCCTGCCAGTCAGCACCCTCCTGTTTTGGCAGAGGGTGAGAAAATAACACACTGGGAATATAGCACATGGGTGAGCAAGGTAAGAACCATCAAGAATTCTGAGAAACAAGCTATATGGGTGAATTTTATGGTATCTGAGTTTTATCTTGATAAAGCAGTTGAAAAGAAACCATCTGTTAAGAGTATTGGGGTGGGGAAATAATATTTTTTTAAAGAGGGATGTGGAAGAGAGGGGTAGAAGGAAAGAGGAAAAAAAAAACTTTGTGAGGACACTGCTTTTAAAATCAGCCTTGAAGTCTTGCTACTGTATTAGGCAGAAGGGAGAGAGGAAAAGTTTGTGTACGTATGTGTGCCTGTGGATGGGTGCATGTGTGCACATGCCCACGAGATGGTTTACAAAGGAACAGCTTAAGCAAAGACATGAAGAAGGGAACCATGGAGTGTCTGAAAGAACAAAAAATACAGCTTGGTTATAGTACAAATTCCACGTAGAGATGTAGAGAAACAGATGGCTGAGAAAGTGGGACAGGCCTCCACAAACACAGGCATGGTGTCTTTATCTTGGGGAGATCACGGAGGAAACCCAAAGGTTTTGTGTAGGGGTATGATACACTGACTGATCTTTGTGTTAGCTGAATGACTAAATAATATAGCAAACCATTTCTCAAACTGCAGTACAGCATTAAAACGCCTGTCACCAAGTGCCACATATCAGTTTCTGTATATGCTCCATCACAGTCTTATGTGACCTACTGTTGCACACAGGCAGTCAGTCATTGACAGAAACGTCATTATGTGGTGCACGACTGTACCAGAAAAGCTCTATTTACAGATTCTAAAACATATCAGAATCAATTAAGCAAATATTTATTAGGCACTTACTATTTGCCAGTTCTACACAGTAGGGATGGATCTGTGAACAAAGAATCGCCTACCTTCACGGAGCTAATATTTTACTAGAGTAAGATGGAAAAGAAACAATACATACAAGGAACAAGTTAATTATGTGGAAAGTAGTATATACTAAGATAAAAGAAAAGAAGTAGGGACACTGGGAATGTGGCAGGGGCAGGGAGGCTGGTCGCCATCACAGGCGATGACGGGGATGGCGGGCTGTGGGCGTGGTGAGAATGCTTAGATCCTGCTTATATTCTGAAGGCACAGCTGGGAGGGATTCCTGCTGGACAGCATGTGCAAGGAAAGAATTGTCCAGTGCACTGGCCAAGCAACCAGGAGTTGCCCACAACTGACAACAGGAAAGGTGGATGGACACTTACTTGTAGGGTGAGCTGCAGGTGCCTCACAGACACTCAGGAGACAGCTGGAGAGAAGCCTGGGATACTCAGTGGCATTAATGTCATAAGCCTGGGTGAGACCAGCCAGGGAGTCAGCAGAGACAGATGAGGGACCAATGATCAACCTGGGGGGCTTTGACAGAAGGAGGTGGGAAGAAGAGAAGGAACCAGCAGGATGCTGGAAAAGCCAAGACTTACATCCTGGAAGGCGGAGGAGGACTGAGAATTATCTACAGGTTTTTGCCATTGGAGCCCACAGATGGCCTTAACAGAGAAGCAGTTTTGCAGGGGGCGGAGGGACAAGAGTCCGATTAGACTGAGTTAGAGAATGGGAGAAGAGAGGGTGGAGACAGGGAGGACAGACAACTCTGAAGAGTTTCACTGTAAAAAAAAAAAAATGCATGGATTAAATGCTTGAAATCATTTTCACCAAATGTTCCATTAAAAACAAACAAAAAAAACACCCACTTATCTTGGAATGGAGGTGAAGTTGGTCCCTTCCAAACCTGTGCTCATGTCACACTGATAGCTAATCCAACTGAGCTCGGTACAGGGAGGCAGCATACTGCTGACGGATCCCAGAGCAGGTACAGAAGAAGTTCATTTTCACTGGCTTAGGTGCTAACAATAAACTATAAAATTAAATTCTAAAGTTACAAAATAAATGCCCTAAGTTTCAATAAGCAATTGACAGAATACAGACACTTCCTTAAAGCGAATGTTACTGGTACTTGCTGTATCTATCACTAAGGCCACTAAGTGGTGTCGTCTCTCTCTGGGAAGGATCGCTCCCCTCCATGGGGCTCCCACCGCAGCTAGCTGCACTAGCTCTTTAACGAACTCTTAATTTTCACACCCCGAATAAAGCAGCAACAGCACAGATATGGCTAATATTTTTTCTTTGGTAGATATTAATGATTTTACTCACTGACTTTTCTTCAGTTTTTCTAATCTCTTCTTACTGAATTTTGAGTAAAAGCTTTACTTTTGATAAAGAAAATATATTCACAGACATACACACTGTTTTATTAAGTTAACCACTGGGATTATATACATATACTTGATAACATACAGATTTCACAGCATGCCAAACGGAGGTATCTAAGATCATGTATAATAAGAAAGTATGGCTTTTTGGTAGCTCAGCAATACAGTATTTTTTTTTTTTTTTTTGTCTTTTTCCGTGTCCGGCAATGGATCGCAACCCACAGTGTCGCCCCCGTACCGGACCGGGACCAGCAACGGGATCGCAACCCTCGCATCTAGTAGGCAGCATATTATAAAAAAATTTTTTGCCATTGCTGTGAACTCAGGTAAGTCTGGTTTTCCTTCCACGTTAACCACTGGGATTATATACATATACTTGATAACATACAGATTTCACAGCATGCCAAACGGAGGTATCTAAGATCATGTATAATAAGAAAGTATGGCTTTTTGGTAGCTCAGCAATACAGTATTTTTTTTTTTTTTTTTTGTCTTTTTCCGTGTCTGGCAATGGATCGCAACCCACAGTGTTGCCCCTGTACCGGACCGGGACCGGCAATGGGATCGCAACCCTCGGTGTTGCTCCCGCACCTCGCTCAGCCAGTGAGCGGGAACCGGTCTGTATGTGGGATCCGAACCCTCGGGCGGGAGCGCCGCCGTGCTTCCCAAGCGGCGCACTATCCAGTGCACCACCGGGCCAGCCCCTCAGCAATACAGTATGATGGCCACATTCTAGAGATGATTTTGTAATTCCAAATCTTGTTTTGTTAACTGGATATCTAGGAATCTCAATAACATACCAATTTTACCCTTAGCATTCTATTTCGTTACTTTAAAGACAAAAGGTAGTTCAGAGTGCCAGACATTTACAAACTGATTTCCCAGACTAGCTGGGCAGGACCCCATACCCGATCAGCACTGATGGGGGGCGCCCGTCCCATCACCAGGAACAGGAACACAGGAAATGAGCCTAGTGGCTGTGCTGGACAGGATAAGAAATCAAGAAGGAATTCCTCACTTCCCAGCACAGAGCTAGGGCCATGCTAAACACACACAGAGATGTTCTCCCACACACTCGGAACTGGGCTGTGACCTGCCAGGACAGGAAGGAGGACGTGAGCAGCAAGGAAGACACTGTCTACATCCTCCCAGAATGTCTTGGACTTAATGACGCCTCTGCCTGAGTGAGATGGAAGGATAAAAAGGAGTTCCCAAGCTTTAGCCGCTGGAGTTCTTTAACAGAATCAGTCCTAACTTAATCTTCCAGTTCTCTGAACGTCCAGTATGAGACTGGCTAAAGCATTTCTAGAAGACAGCAGCAGTCACAGGACTTATAACAAAGTACACTGATCAAATAGTACCTAGAAAAGAAACTGCAACTAAGAAGGTAATGGGGAGAGTAACAACAGAAAGTAAAAAGTTTGCAAAGCATCAGCAAATAAATAAAACTCAAAGACAACTTAAGTAATCAGTAATTTGGAGAATTTTTAGCGACCAAATATAACATCCACCAACCTGTTAAGATTAATTCAAACTTATAACATGGTCCTTCCTATCTGACAAACATAAGAAGGCAGGATCCTGCATTAATACTTCCGACTTGCTTGTTTACTCTTACATCCCAAATATTTGAAGAAAAAAAATTAAATCCACCCCATTGCTAGTGGTAGCTACCACTTTTTGAACATCTGCATATGTCAGGGATGTCATATAATAATCTCTAAAACCTGCAGGATGGAAATACCATCCCCTTTTGATAAACAGGCAAACAGAGGAAAAACAGGCCCAAGCTCATGCAAATATTTTGTTTTCTTGTTATTTATCGTAGTTCCCACATACATGACTTTATTTCTTTTTCTTTTTCTTTTTTTTTTTCCTTTTTGTCTTTTTCCGTGACCGGCAACGGATCGCAACCCTCAGTGTCGCGCCTGTACCGGACCGGCTACGGGATCGCAACCCTCGGTGTTGCTCCCGCACCTCGCTCAGCCAGTGAGCGGCCGGTCTGTATGTGGGATCCGAACCCTCGGCGGGAGCGCTGCCGCACTTCCCAAGCGGCACACTGTAGCAGTGCGCCACCAGGCCGGCCCCGACTTTATTTCTTATAACATTTAAAATTTTCAGTTTTACAATCCAAAGGAAAAAATCAAACCCACTTATTTTTCTTGTTGTTGTTAATCATCTAGTAGGCAGCATATTATAAAAAAATTTTTTGCCATTGCTGTGAACTCAGGTAAGTCTGGTTTTCCTTCCACACAATAAAATAGCAGCTTACTTCTAATTTCATGATTAGCACATCTTCTGAGGAATTCAGAGTCAATGGTAGCCAGTATCATTTTAGTTTAAGGTGAATTATATCATTCAAATTATTTGAAAACCAGCAATCCAAGTAAATAATTCTTTCACTCTCCTCTACACATATTTGATCTATCACCTTTCTGTTCCCGAAATTGTGTATGTATCTCTTAGGCTAAAGTATGTGCACCCCTATGAACAGAAATTCCATCCTAGGTAAATACCCAAGAGAAATGAACAGGTATGTCTACCAAAATGACACATGCAAGAACATTTTCATAATTGTCAAAACTGAAAACAACCCAAATATTCACTAACAGGAGAATGGAATAAATAATCTGTAATATACACATAGCTAGAATACTACACATAGGAAAAAAAAAAATGAACTATTGCTACACAACTATACAACACTGATGAATCGCATGGATATAGGTGAAAGCTAAAGAAACCACATCAAAATACTGCATGATTCCATTTATATAAAGCTCAAAAACAGATAAACCCCAAGATAAGTCAATGGAGGAAGAACAGTCTCTTCAATAAATGGTCCTGGGGCAACTAGATATCCACATGCCAAAGAATAAATGTAGACCCCTACCTCACACCATATACAAAAAACTAAGTCAAAACAGATCAAAGACCTAGATATAAAAACTAAAACTATAAAATACAAGAAAACATTGGTATAAATCTTTGTTTCCTTGGATTAGGCAATAAATTCTTAGATATGACACCAAAAGCATTAGCAGAAAAATTAGATAAATTGGACTTCATCAAAATTAAAAATATTTGTGTTTTTGAACTAAAAACAATAAACTGGAACAAAAAATGTTTAAAGAACACCATTAAGAAAGTGAAAAGACAACCCACAGAATCAGAAAAAATATTTGCAAATCATATATCTGATAAGGAACTTGTATCCAAAATACACAAAAAGTCTTACAAATCACTAATAAAAAAGCAAATACCCCAATTTAAAAATGGGAAAGGACCTGAACAGACATTTCTGTAAAGAAAATATACAAATGGTCAATAAACATATGAAAAGATGCTCACAATCATTAGCCATCAGGGAAATGCAAATCATAACCACAAGAAGATACTGCTTCATACCCACTAGGATGGCTATAATCAAACTGACAATAACAAGTTTTGACAAAGAAGTGGAAGAGACTGGAACCCTCATGCACTGCTAGTGGGATTGTAAAATGATACAGCCACTTTGGAAGACAGTCTGGCAGTTCCTTAAAATGCCAAACATAGTTACTACATGACCCAGCAATTCCACTCCTAGGTATTCTGTATACACTGGAAAAATGGAAACATATTTCCATACAAAAACTGTGCATAAATGTTCACTGCAGCATCATTCATAATAGGTAAAAAGTGGAAATAACCCAAATGTCCATCAACTGATGATGAGATAAACAAAATGTGTTATCTATACGATGGAATATAATTCAGCCATAAAAAGGAATGAAATACTCATTAATGCAACAATATGGATGAACTTTGATAACATTATGCTAAGTAAAAGAAGCCAGTAAAAAAATACCGCATTATATGATTTCCATTTATAGGTAATGCCCAGAACAGGCAAATCCATAGAGACAGAAAGTAGATTAGTGACTTCCAGGGGCTAGAGAAAGTGGGGAATGGAAAGTGACTGCGAATGGGTATAGAGTTTCTTCTAGGCGTGTGATGGAAACGTTTTAGATAGTAGTGATGATGAATACACTAACAACTACTTACTTGTACACTTCAAAAAAAACTTAAAAAGACAACAAGCACAACTAATCTGTGATACGGGCTGCAACAGTACTTGACACTGGGGGTTGAATACTGGGGGGAGGAGGTGTAACAGGGGTCATAACGGAGCCTGCTTCAGTGTGTGATT
Source organism: Galeopterus variegatus (assembly GCF_000696425.1). Classification (NCBI taxonomy): domain Eukaryota; kingdom Metazoa; phylum Chordata; class Mammalia; order Dermoptera; family Cynocephalidae; genus Galeopterus; species Galeopterus variegatus. Next base: position 107,964 of record NW_007728945.1, read on the forward strand.
CATTCATTCATTTATTCAAAAGATTTTAAAGATATTACTGAAATGAAGCAACAGACATAGTGGCTGAGAACAGGTACCTGAGTTTAGACTTAGCTGCCTCACTGTGTTACAAAATATTTAGTCTGAGCTTCAGTTCCCTCATCAGTAAATTAGGGAAAATCCCAGGGTTGAGGATTATTGGGAGGATTAAATGAGACAATGAACATAAACAAAGAGTGCAGTGCCAAGCTCCCCGAAAACATCACTATGCAGAGCCATGATAATCGCACTGTAATCATATCTTCTACTCATCACAGGATGACCTGCGGTGTTTCCCCTTTCCTCAGAGAAACACACACCTGTGCAGGGCAGCAGCACAGTTTCTGGTGTACAGCTGGCACTCAGCAGGTGCACTGACAACACCTAGTTTGAATGGAATAAAATCCACTGCTTCCAAGAAGCCTTTTTCAATGTCATCTACCCTCTTCATTATACTCTGTGCTCATGACCTGAACATATGGTCTATATGAATATAAGTATGTGGAATTTTCCCTTAACAGGGCTATTTATTTTTATTTTATTTTTTACTTATTTTATTTATTTATAAATTCATTCAAATGGGAAATACTAGTGACAAGAAAAACAAAGTTATGCCACGGATTTAAAAAAAAAAATTCTAGCATTCATCCTGAGATCAGTAGAGAGTCCATTTTAGCTGCTAAACCTTCTCATTTTCATCAGTGTTCTTAACAACTGCCAAGAGTCCAAAATTGAACTATCCAACCCCAACTGTCAATCTTTGTGAATTGGATAGCTGATATACTATAAACACTATGATGTTTTTTAAAAAAGTTCAATGTATACATTTTTATGGAAAATCTCTTATCCAAAATTCCTTCAAGCTTTTACTGTATTTAGTGACTGGCTCTGTATTTTTGCATGAGGAATAAATGTCTCTGGAAGGAAAAAAAACTTTCTACCAAAATTATATGAACCTTCTAGAACCTAATTTTAACACCAGACACCTGAGGCTACAAAGAAATGCTAGGCTGCAGCCCCCAATGGCCACCCATGAATATAAGAATGAAAACAATATTCAAACTGCAGTGGCAATCCATTTGGCAATTCCAGTATCTAACTGGCTTTCCAGGTGGTTGCTTCTGAACCACAGAAAAGTTACTAAGCACGCTGCTCTCACAGTGAGGCACTCACCTTCCTCCCAAAAGTAGAAATGAGTGCAGTCAGCCCCTGCCTCGCCTACAGGAGCCCAGGGCCGGCTCTTAACTTTGACCAATTGCTACCCACTTCAGTCTGGGAGGCCCATGCTCCCGGGAGCTCCCAGCACCTTATCAAAGCCCTTTTGCCAGCCACCTCTCAACTCTAAGGTGGAAACGGTGCCTTTTAAAAGCGCCTAGACGGTGATGTTATAATACTAAGGTCACGAGTTGTGATCCCTGTACTGGCCAGCCACAAAAAACCAAAACCAAAACAAAAACAAAACTAAAGACAATTAAATTTGTCCAAATTGTGTGCCACACTATCCAGATTAAATGGTACGTCACATTACCCAACTGAACCTATGCATATCTGAAACACTTTTTCTTGAATAAGAAAACAAACCCCTGTGCTTCATATATGTTCAGTAATATAAAAATGTCAGCATAAAGGAAATGAAATACAAAGGAAAATAAATAAGACACTAAGTAGAGAAAGAGGGTAAGCGTCTTCCTGTATCTTTTATCTTTAGCTCACTGTCCCCCAAATAAACAAACAGGAAGGAAGGAAGGATGTTTTATGTAACAATTTTAAAAATGTTACTCTGATTTCACGTATTCATTAGTAAGATGGAAGTGCTACCCTTCCACTTAGAGGCCTAGAGATGAGACACACGAAAACCGAGGCAAATGAAGAGCTTTCCAAATAATCAATAAAATATTATTGAAAGGTTGGCAAATGTTTAACATTTTAAAAAAGGACATCTATCTTTGTGAAGTCGGTAATTCCTTCCACAACCTAAAAGAACTGTTAAAACTGTTTCTCCTTAAACAAATGCTTCAGTAAAATTAAAAGATTTATATTACAAGTGTTATTTGATTACCAAAAATCGTACTTTTCCAGAATGTCTTACCATTTGGAGTGAACTCAGTATTTACGCACATCCACACTTAGTCCTTTCCTTTAATGCTCTCGGCAGGAAGCCGCCTAAAGTCCCTAACATTTCAAAAGCACAGGCTTTGTTTGGCCTTATTTGCAGGTAGACTGCCCAACCCATTTGACTTCTAAGAGCTAGATCTTTAAGAACTGGATTGAGGAAACAAATTAAAGAGCTGGATGTACCAGAAAGTACAGCATCACTATCAGACACAGATGGACAAGTATTAGTGTTTTTTTTTTTAAGTCTAATTAACAAAACAAAAAACTTAACTATCACATTTTTAAAAGGTGATCCTCACTAATGTCAACTCCAGGGTGTCTCTAGAGAACAACCACTAGGCCATCCGTGAGGCCCACCTTATACCACATGCAGATTTCTGCGAGACAAAGGCTCCCACCCATGTTTCTGGCTGAACCAGCATGTGCGGGGAGCCCACGCTTGTGTGTGCTTGTCTTCAGACAGCGAGGGGTCTCTGAGGCCAAGCACTGAACAGGCAGCTCCCACACTTCTTTCGCTTCTCCTCGTCCCCTCCTCTGCCTCAGAACGTGTCTGAGATCCAGTCTCCCATCTCCATGGGCCCAGGGGCAGGGAGGCAATAACCGACTCATCCGCTTCCTCAAATCCCTGAGTCACCCTTCCCAACAGACCGGCATGTGGCCAAACTCAAGCCCATTCAGGCACTGATCGGGAACACACCTTACAATGATAAAATCTGAAATGAAATCAGAAATATTTTTTACATCAATTAAATCCCCAAATAGCTTATTTCCCACAAAATATACTGGGTCAACAGTATAGAAATGATCTATTGCCAAATTTGTCCAGCTAGGAAAACACTAAGAAAGTTAAAATGTTGCAAGAAGGACAGGACAAATGACCCCGTTTCTTCAACAAACAAATTGATCGGAAAAAAAGGAGGGAGAGGGAGCCTACAGATTGAAAGATATTTAAGAGGTGTACAATCCAAAAGCCTCGTGCAGACTTTGTTTTGGCTCTATGGAGCCAATCAACTTTTTTTAAAAAAGAAAATCTAAACAATAAATGAATACCTGATCGATACTGAGGAATTACTTTTTTTTTTCAATGCCATATTATTATGGCTATGTTTTTTTAAAAAGCTCTCATCTTCTTGAGGTATATATATTGAAATATTTACAATGAGAAGACAGATATCTGAGATTTACTAAAAATAATCCTGTTTAGAAAAACGAGCAATAAAATGAAATGCAACTGACGAAACAGGTTCACTGTTCTTTTTTTTTTTTTTTTCCTTTTTTGTCTTTTTTTGTGTCCAGCAACGGATCGCAACCCTCAGTGTCGTGCCCGTACGGGACCGGACCGGCAACGGGATCGCAACCCTCTGTGTTGCACCCACACCTCGCTCAGCCAGTGAGCGGGAAACGGTCTGTATGTGGGATCCGAACCCTCAGCGGGAGCGCTGCCGCACTCCCAAGTGGCACACTATAGCAGTGCGCCACCGGGCCGGCCCCAACTGTTCTATACTCTCTACTTTTTAACGTATTTGAAATTTCCTATAGTAAAAAAATTAAAAATGTGAGTAGGAAATATTATCATTTACTATCACTTTTATCAATGCTAATTACATAAATAAAAAATAAATGTATGAAAAATTCAAGACTCGAGAAAAAGAACAAAGACATTTTCATACTTGGGATCATCGAATATCTCACTACTATCTAAATGGAAGACAGCTGAGGGTGTGACATGGGATACTGGGCTAGAAATTTTTGAAAAATGAGTTTCCTTTTATAAATACTCAAAACAGTAAGATTGAATCCAATTCACTACAAGCACTTGTCCCAAACTACACAGCAGTTTCCTCACTGGAAGCACATTACAGCATGAAAATCAGCTACATGCCCAGTTTATTAGTTATGAGTTCGTTTGTTTTATTGCTGGCATTCCTTCTGGGTCATAAAATAGTTTTATGAGCTGGTAAAACCTCTGTACAAACTTTGCAAAGCTGACATGACTAATGGCTTCAGTATTCAGCATAATACATCTATCTGTATCTCCTGACCCTTATTTATACCAGCACAGCAGCACTTTGGACTCGACTTTCAAAAGCTCTATCATGAGCTCTTATTGTTGAATGTTTACCTCAGACTTCCTTTCAATTGTGGTGCTGGAGAACACTCCAGGAAAAATTGGAAACAACAGTTAAAATTCTCCACACCAAACTATATTTTAAAAAACATTTTAAGTTTATTTTACTAAATGTAATATTTTAAGCATCAGTAAACCTGCATTTATTAATCATCAACAAGAATCCCTGTATTTTTTACATGGATGTGAGTGGGACTACGAAATGGGTATTAACTCAGAACAGCATGGATTTTTAAAGTTTTTCTCCATAATATTAAATGAAGTTTTATTTATATCACAAATCAATTGTTATCAAAATGCTATTGGAGAAAAAAACTATAAAACCCGAAAGACTGAGGATCTAACAGTACTCAACAATATCACCATTTATAGGGATAATCCGTGGCAAAACAGACAACCAAGGATTACCAGTCTTTGAAGGAAAATAATTAGATGGAAATGTTCCAAGGTGAACAAAGAACTGACCCCAGAGGAAACAGACGTTATCAGAGAACAGAAGAAAACTTCAAATAATTCCAACCAGTATCCTCAGAAGAGAGAAAAGATTATTACAGCCACCTACCATCCACCTCATCAGCTACATGGTCATTATCATCTTCGTGATCATCTTCTTCAAGGGGCAGATATTTCAACTCAAGAATTCCATACTCAGTCAAACAAACTACCAATAAATTGAGGGTATGATAAGACATTTTTAGACGTTTGATAACTTGGAAAGATCCTCAATCCCTATTGGGGAAAACAGTAATAAATGTTATATATATCCATATATGTGTGCAATATGTATAACATATACATACACATATCTATCCCCCATGAAAAAACTCTAGCAAATCATCAAAAAAGAAATCCAACAAAGAGTGTTGTGAATACAAGAAACGGTGGCAGCTCAGTATGACCCAGAAGCAGCTACGGAAGTGTGGAAGAAAGTCAGAACTCCTCCATACCGAACACTGGGGGCCTCTCCTGCTCCAGGCAGCAGAGCATTCTCTTGGGGTCCAGTCACATGACTCAGTTTTACAGTAAATTATATCTACATTATCATAATTATTATGTCATTTATTAGTTTTCAATTCTTACAACCAACTTAGATAAAACAAGGAAGACTTCATTCTAGTCATGGAACATGACATAAATGTTATAAACTTGGACAACATAAAATTGACAACACCCCTTATTAACTCTTCAATGAAAATGAATTTAAAAATGACATAGCCACAGATATAAAGGAAATTAAAGCAATTAAACAATTTTATATGTAGTTCCATGTTAATATACCAGAAATTACTGAAAACATAGATGGGGTTTCTAAGAGAATATTAATTACAAAATCAACAAAAAGGACACAAAGCCTAAATAAAACACCAACTTTGGAAAAAAGTTTGGAAAGTAGTCTAAGAATATCCCCCACTAAAAGGCACTGTATTCACTCTCTAAAATATTCTTCAACACAAGACTGGAAGCTTCTTAATTTTGGTAAAACTCATCATAACTCTGATACCAAAATATTCCAAGATAACATAAAAAGTTAAAACCATAGATTAATTACAGACTACTCTTCATTTGGGAATACAGATTTCAAAAAAATTAAACAAATACAATAGGCTCAATCATGCAGTAAGAACATAAAATGCCATGGCTAAGTGTGTTTTATTCTGGGAAAGCATAAATGATTCAATAGATTATATTAATACAAAAAATAAAAAGTAATAGTTAATAAAAAACAAAAATCACAACTCTCTTGAAATATATTTCATATTTCAACATTAATTTCTCATGAAAAGTCTTAAGTTATTATGAATAAGATTATAATTTTTAACAATAAAAAACTTTCAAATAAATATTCAATTCTAATGGAAAAAAGTCTAGAATATGCTTTAAAATAAAAAAAGTAAAAAATTACAGTAATATTGCTAGGGTGAAGGAGACTCACTTTTTATGGCATATCTTTCTGTAGTGTTTGAATTTATTTAATCATGAGCACACGTTATTTTTATAATTTAAAAAAATATTTAATATTGGGGCCGGCCCGGTGGCACACTGCTATAGTGCGCCACTTGGGAGCGTTGTGGCGCTCCTGCTGAGGGTTCGGATCCCACATACAGACCGGTTCCCGCTCACTGGCTGAGCGAGGCGCGGGAGCAACACCAAGGGTTGCGATCCCGTTGCCGGTCCCGGTCCAGCACGGGGGCAACACTGAGGGTTGCGATCTGTTGCTGGACACGGAAAAAGACAAAAAGGAAAAATATATATATATATATATTTAATATAAAAATAGTACTGACCTAATATAATTTCTGTGATTTATATATATATATATATATATATTTAATATAAAAATAGTACTGACCTAATATAATTTCTGTGATTTATATTACAATTTATCTTTAATACTTGGAATGAGAAGCAATCCTAAATCACAAAGAACCATGACTTGGAACATCTGTGACCACCATCCACAAAACTATTACAAAATTCAAAGTTAATAGAGAGTAACTCGAGTAATGCCTGGAGAGAAATTTTAAAAAACAAACAACAAAAAAACTTACTAATAATATGGTAGATGCACTGGATTCAGAGAAATTATTAATTTTCTCTGCAGAATCTTAAAAACAAAAATAACTTCTGGTCACAGCACTCTTCATTAATAGCCCGAAGTTGTGCAACCCAGATGTTCATAAAGAGTGAGTGGATAAATTCTAGTGTATGAGTGCAGTAAATGCTATACAGAAGAAAGAACTAACTGCAGTTGTACCCAACAACATGGAGATTCTCAATTACTTTTATGTATAATTACTTTTTATTGTGGTAAAATATATATAACATAAAATATACCATTTAACCATTTTTAAGATTGAGCAAGAAAAAAAGAGATGTGACTCAAATTGCTAGGCTAGAAATGAAAGAGGGGACATTACTACTGACATTACAGAAATAAAGAGGATTATTAAGAAATATTGTGAACAACTGTATGCCAACAAATTATATAAGCCAGATAAAATGAGCAAACTCCTAAAAAGACACACACTATCAAAACTGACTCAAGAAGAAACAGAAAATGTGAATAGATGTACAAGTACCAAGATTGAATTAGTAATCAAAAAACTAAGCACAAAGAAAAGCCCAGGCCCAGACGGTTTCACAGATGCATTCTACCAAACACTTAAGGAAGAATTAATATCAATTCTTCACAAACTCCTCCAAAAAAGAAGAGAGAACACTTCCTAACTCATTCTATAAGGCCAGTATTACCCTGATACCAAAACCAAAGACATAACAAGGAAGAAAACTAGGACCAATATTTCTTAAAAATATAGATGCAAAAATCCTCAACAAAATAATAGCAAACAAAATCCAGCAACACAGAAAAAGAATTATACACCATGATCAAGTGGAAATTATCCCAGGAATGTAGTATTGGTTGATGATACAAAAATCAATTAATGTAAAACACTATATCAATAGAAGGAAAAAAAGCTATATAATTATCTCAATGGACGCAGAAAAAGCATCTGTCAAAATCCAACGCCCTTTCATGACAAAAATACTCAACGAACTAGGAATAGAAGAAAATTTCCTCAATTTGATAAAGGGCATTTATAAAAACTCACAGCTAACATCATACATAATGGTGAAAGACTAGATGTTTTCTCCTTAAGATCAGGAACAAGACAAGAATGTCCACTTGTGTTACTTGTATTCTATGTTATATTCGTAATAGAGGTTTTAGCCAGGTAATTAGGCAACAAAATAAATAAATAAATAAACAAACAAACAAATAAATAAATAAAT
>NW_007728945.1:117556-132189 GCF_000696425.1 Galeopterus variegatus
TGTGTGTGTATAACTGGGATTACACACACAAAAAAAAAACCGGAGGGGGGTGGGGTGGGGAAGAAGATATAACAACTATACTTCCATGAAGTTGTTACAACAAGCAAACGGAAAGGACATTCTTGGGGGGGAGGGGAGAGAGGGAGGAGGGAGGGAGGTGTCGGTGACGGGCCATAATAATCATATACAGTGTATATTGACAAAATAAAAAAAAAAATTACTGAATATTTTTCTTAAAAATTCAATAATGTATTAAACATATTAGTGTATTTATTATAATAAATGATACATACCCTGTGTTAAAAAAAAAAAAAAAAAAAAAAAGGTTCAAGGAATTGTTGTGATTGTTGTGTCTTCTTCCCTGCCCCCCATGCTATGTTTGTCTGTGTGTTTATTTATTTATTTTTAGCTCCTACAAATAAGTGAGAACATGTGGTATTTCTCTAAATATTTGCAAATCATATTTCTGATTTGGGATTCATATCCAGAATATATAAAGAACTCTTAAAATTCAACAACAAAAAGACAAGCAACCTAATTAAAAAATGAGCAAAAGGGCTGGCCAGTTAGCTCAGCCAGTGAGACATCAACTTGATGTTATAACACCAAGGTCAAGGGTTTGAATCCTTGAACATGCCAGCCCCCCAAAAAACCACAATAAAATAAAAAATTAAAAAATGAGCAAAGTACTTGAATAGACACTTGTCCAAAAAGACATAAAAATGGCCAATAAACACATAAAAAGATGTTCAATATCATTAGCCATTAGGGGAAAGAAAATTAAAATTAAAATGAGAAATCACTTCACGCCCACTAGGATAGCTAGAATAAAAAAGCCACATAATAAGTGTCAGTGAGGATGTGGAGAAATTGGAACCCTCATGTCCTGCTGTGGGAATGTAAACTACTGTAGGAATGATGTAACTACTGGGAAAAACAATCTGGCAGTTCCTCACAGTGCTAATGCTAACCATAGAGCTACCACATGACCCAGCAATTCCACGCCTAGGTATATACCCAAGAGAAATGAAAACATACGTATATCCACACAAAAACTTGTCCATGAATGTTCACAGCATCATTGTCCATGATAGCCAAAAGGTAGAAACAACCCAAATGTCCATTAACTGATAAATGAATATACAAAATGTGATCTATCCATACAATGGAATATTATTCAGCAATAAAAAGAAATAAAGTACTGGGCCCAGCCCGTGGCGCACTTGGGAGAGTGCCGCGCTGGGAGTGCAATAGCGCTCCCGGCACGGGTTTGGATCCTATATAGGGATGACCGGTGCGCTCACAGCGCTCACTGGCTGAGCGTGGTGTGGCCGGTCTCAAAAAAAAAAAGAAATAAAGTACTGATGCATGCTACAACATGGATGAACCTTGAAAACATTATACTAAATGAAAAGAAGCCAGTCACAAAAAACCACATATTATATGATTCCATTTATAGGAAATGTCCAGAATAGGTAAGTATATAATGAAAGTAGATTAATGGTTGCATAGGGATAGTAGGGGGAGAACTGGGGATGAAAACTAGAGGGCACAAGGTTTCTTTTGGAGGTGATGAAAATGTTTTGAAATTAGACAGTGGAGATGATTGAACAACTCTATGAATATACTAAAAACCACTTTAAACAGATAAACTATGTGAACTGTATCTCAATAAAGCTGTTACCAAAAAAAAAAAAAAAAAAAAAAAAAAAAAAAAGAAAAGAAAGAAAGAAATCATCAGGTAATTGTAAATGGCAGAGAAACCTTTCTTTCTCACTAAAATAAACAGTTAGCTGCATAAGTCAATTTAAATTTTTCTCATATTGTTGTTGGACATCTGGATTTTGTTCTATAACCTTAACATGTTATTTCACAAAGATTATCAAAACTTCATAAACATAAAACTTGCTTTTCTAAAAAATAATTAAATATTTGTAGAAGGAAACATATCCAAGCTTATCACTTTGGTTACATAAAACCATATTAATGCCTGATGTTTGGAGAAATATTTCTTGTCCTGATTCAGTATAATATAAATGCCATTCCTGACACCTTAATTCACTGTTCAAATTGGAAACAGAACATTGTGAATAACTTCCAAATTTGCTGCTAGTTAGACAGTATTTCCTACATATTTGAAAGCAGTTTCATTTTAAGGTATACCAGAAAGCTGTTTTGTTAATATACTTAGAGATTTTTCAACAATCAGATTTCAAATATTTGGGGTTAAAAACAAACATCTATTTATGACAGAACTGCAAAATTAACTTTTAAGGACTGCTGCATACTCAATTATAGAATCAACATCATTCTCAATAGTGAAGAATCGATACAAATAGTATTTCAAATTAAAAATAAAGTTAAAAATATATTTGGTCCACTGATTTAAATTTTTAAAAACAAAACGATAGAGAAATTCAATTCTTTCACACTAAGCAAGGGTGAAGAATAACAGAACAATAGCCTTAAAAATGTGGTAAGGGAGGTCTATATACCTTTGGACTTCATTTCTGTCGTTTATGTTTTTAGAAAATTGTGAGTGGTAAGAATATTTCTTATTCTGCTCTTATTTGTTTCCAATTGGTGATTTCTTTCTACATACCAAAAGCTTTGGAATTAAGCAGACTCAGCTCTACGTCATTTCAAGAAAGATAAAGTTTATACACACAACTCCTGAGTCACAAACACCCAGTTATGAACACTTCCACATTGCATGGTCTCTACAGGCACCCCTACTCCACCCTCTCCCACACTCTTTCCCAGCCACCCAAAGAGGTAGACACTGTCCAGGCATCCCCTTTTTCAGCTTTCTGTACACCCATCGGATACTTCCCCCTGCTACACATCCTTTTAACCCCTTTCTCCTCTCTCTCCTCTCCAACGCTTGTGCAGTTACAGGAGAAAAACTTGCCCTCTCTTAGCCTCATTTTTTCCTTCTACTCATGGAGGAATCTTTCGAATAAATGAGTAAGTATAAGAATAGAAACAGCAATATATCCAAGTCAAAAAAGTAACTGTAGGGCCAAGCCCGTGGCGCACTTGGGAGAGTGCGGTGCTGGGAGCGCAGAAGCGCTCCCGCCGTGGGTTCAGATCCTACATAGGGATGACCGGTGTGCTCACTGGTCTCAAAAAGGACAAAAAGGACAAAAAAAAAAAAAAAAAAGTAACTGTACACTCTGACTTCACACAGATGGAAACAGGGGCATCTCTCAGTTAACTACAGTGCATAGCACACCCACCTTATCTCTGTACCCTCTGGAAACCCTATGACAATGACAACACACAATTACAATGGGGCACAGCCTCAAGGATAACGTGAGCTCCAGGAGAACAGGAATTTTGTTTTGTTCACCACTACAGTGCTGGCATGTCTTAAGTCCTTAAAAAATATTTGCTGAATGAATGACAGGAGATGACAGCAGACTACAAATGTCAACGCAATTTTGCACAGTGGGGAAAAAAACCAATGGACAAGTGGTATCTAATTTATCAAAGCAAAAACCAAAACTTAATTGTGTGTGTACAGGAGTAAGAGGCACCAGCATCTCTGAAGGCCTAAACGGTAATGGGCAGAAAATAGGACAGGACTGGTTTCAAGTCTGCAGGAGAAGCAGTTACAACCCAGATCTCCCCCCTCCAAACCCACCCCATCAGCTTTCCTACACCTCACCCCACCTTCCCAGAAAGCTATAGCTACTCCCCACCCCTACCCCCAGGCAGGAGATGGGTAAACTGACAGGCCCAAGAGAAGGAATTAGGTTACCAACTTCTGGTAGTGGCCCTCAAATTGACAGGGTCTGTGCTCCCTTTCCTGATGGTAAGACTCAACACTGAAAGGTTGTGCATGTACACAGGTGGTTTCCAGTCAGCCCGCTCATAATTATGGAAAGACAGCCAATAATCACCAAACACTCAGAGAAAAGCCTCTAACAAAGACCAAAGTAGGAGACAGATGAAAAAAAAACTCAGGCAAAAAACAGACAACACAGGAAACAAATTAAAATGTCTATAGAACATAAATGTATGTGCATAAATCAATAAAAGTTAATTTACAAAAGAATGTTTAAAAAATGTTCTGCCTTCATAAAACAAAAACAGGATATTATAAAAGGAATACTGAGAATATAAACAAGAACACTTAGAATGAGAGATATGATGGCAGAAACAAAAATTCAATGTATTGGAAGATAAAATTGAGGACTTCTCCCCCAAAAAATCAGAACAAAAAGATAAAGGAATGAAAAAAAGTAAGAGAAAAGAAAACTGACAGAACTCTAGGAGGCCCAACATCTGAATAACAGGAGTTAAAGAAGGACAAAACGGATAAGTCTGAGAAAAGGTTATCAAGAATACAAAAAAATGTATCAGAGCTGAAGGACCCAAGACCCCCAAAGAAAAAGATCCACTAAGGAACACTATGAATAAACAGAACATCATGAAAGCTTCCGGACATAAAGCAAGTCACACACAAAGGCTTGGGAATCACCACAGTCTCAGACTTCTCATTAACAGTAATGGAAGGTGGACAGCAATGGAATAATGCTCTTAAACTTCTGAGGAAAAATGATTTCTAACCTAGAATTCCATACTCAGAAAAAGTGTCATTCAAATGTAAGGGAAGAAAAGGCATTTTCAGAGACCAGGTCTCAAAGAATATCTCTCTGATGAACTCTTTCTCAGGAAGCTACTAGAAGAAACACTCCACCAAAAAGAAAAAGACATGGAATCCAGAAAGGGAAATTCAACAGAGGAGAAAGACAAAAAGAGTTCTCATAAGAAATGAAAAGGAATCCAAGGATGTCGGTAGAGCATGGTGCCGATAACAAGGTTAAGGTTGGTTCCTCATACCAGCCAGCCGCCCCCCTCGCCCCCCAAAAAAGAGTAATTAGAAACAGGAGTTAAGGGCCGGCCTGGTGGCGCAATGGATAGTGCGCCGCTTGGGAGCGCGCAGGCGCTCCCGCCGAGGGTTCGGATCCTATGTGGAGACCGGTTCCGCTCACTGGTTGAGTGCGGTGCGGACCCAGCACCGAGGGTTGCAATCCCGTTGCCGGTCCCTGGTACGGGCGCGACACGTGACACCGAGGGTTGCGATCCCGTTACCGGTCAGTAAACAAAAGGAAAAAAAAAAAGAAACAGGAGTTAAAAGTGTGTGCCCTTGGGAAGGTAGAGCCCAGAATGGGCAGGACAGCAGAGAGATTGTTGTTTTGCATTACAACTCTGTAGTACTACTTGGCTTCTGAAACTACATAAGTTAGTTTTTGTATTATGTTAATAAAGGTGAAATTTTACTGGCCAGCTGCAAAAAAAAGTCAAGCAAACAAACAAAAAAGGTGAAATTTATTTAAAGAACCCCCCCCCCAGTCACGAGTACAGTCACGAGTTAAGGGTACAGTCACGAGTGCTGTTAACCTTAACTTCTAAAGACTAGATGTGTCTTTTTAGGTCAATTTTATTTATTTATATGTTTTAGTTTTTATTTGTTTAAAAGACGATCGGTAAGGGGATCTTAACCCTTGGCTTGGTGTTGTCAGCACCACGCTTAGCCAGTGAGCTAACCGGCCATCCCTCTATAGGATCCGAACCCATGGCCTTGGTGTTATCAGCACCACACTCTCCAGAGTGAGCCATGGGCCGGCCCCTTTCAGGTCGATTTTACATTCTCATATTGGATTGTGGATTTCAGACCTGCTCTTTTAAAAAAGCAACAGAGTATGAAGCCACTATATTCGTAGAAGTTTCTGAAAGGGGAAGTGATGGAATGAAAAAGAGTGGGTAGAACTGATCTGGCAGAGGTATTTAAAACTTCAAGTGGAAAGGCATTCATGTAGGTCTGAGGGCTTAAGAGCTTCAGCTGGGCTACTGATAATGAGAATGGAAATTAAAGACCAAAATAAAATTGAGATATTTCAAAACAAGCACCCACAAGAAAGCCTGATGCTAACTGTGGTCCAGTGAGAAGAGAAACCTGGCTAGAGGGTTTTGCTCAGAAATGATTAGGGGAAAGGGATGGGGGGCAGAACATATGCCCTCTCAAAATTCCTAACAGTTTTCCAACCCATGACTCTGTGATTTTGGAGGTCAGAGAAATCATCGTCTCAGTAATGTTAGGAATCACCTTAGAAAAATAAGTTCTACATATTCTCCAAAGAGGCAGAATCCAAGGACAGAATTTGGTTGAATCAAATTGAATCAAAACTATATGATTCAATTCAAATTTCTCTTTGAATTTTTAATTCTTTCCTAAGAATAACAAATATGCAAAGTTCCCTATTACATAATCAACACATTTTGCAAACCTTTAATCTGAAAACAATTTTGCCACAATTACCTACCAACCAATAAAAAAACTGACCAAAAACCGAATCCCTATACAGATTGTTTAAAATTAAACTGCGAAGTATGACCTTTACTTATACTAACTAGTATCTATTCTATTTGCCAAAGAGAAAAAAGTTTTCTGGTAGATCTTAAATTCAAATAAAGCCTTCAAAAGACTACCATACATAGTTCACACTGTCAAAACGTGTGATTTTTAGATTGAAGGAAAGTGTGTTTTCCTCTCATCCATTTATATTAGTCAGAGAGTATTTGTGTAAGCTTTTCACACAAATTTAAGGTAACCTCAATATCCTGTCATTCCATAACATTCTAAGAATCTAAGAATAAAACTTAAACGCAGAAAAGGACTAAAAGATGTTAAGTCATAGGGGTTGGGACAATGAGACTACAAGGTTACATTGTTTTTGGTCTCTTCCAACAAGATCCTTTTACTTTTTTAATTTCAAAAAATACTTTTTGCCTTTTTACCAAGAAAAGCATTCAATTGTTTCGCCATATTTAATATAGTTTGGAATTAACAGTCCTGTTTGCTCACCTGTTTATCCAGCATCAATGATGTCAGCACAAACAGGAGATGTCTAAGGGCATTTGGCTCATTGACAAGAGCCAGGGTGGACGCAAGGAGAGGAGCTACCTGTCAACTCTGCAGTATTCTGAGTTCTTTAATTTATATGCATTTGAGCATTTTGCTTGAAGAGCAATACACTGCACACTGTAAACTTTTCCAGGTAGCTCTCACATAGTGGTATCTCAAAGTGAGAACAATTTCTTCAACTCCAATTTTATTTATTTAAAATCTAGATTTAACATAGATATTGTTGTCCTCATTAAAACTCAACTGTCCATGGAAGAAATTTTAGGAGAGGAAAAGTAAGTCTATCTTGTTAATGTTTAATGGTTTCAACTGTCCTATCTCATGCCATGTAGTAAATATCAATACACATTTCAAATAGCTATTTATAAAATCTAAATGATGTTAACCTAATTTTTGTCATGCAATTCCACTATTTCTCTACAAGTTAGATCTTATCCAAAAGACCTGTCTCTTAAATCTGTTATTTAAAGAAAGTGTTCCCATGTTACATGAATATTCTACCCAGGGAAACCATTAAGGTTAAAATGTATTTTGAGATATTTAGCTCTGTCAATTAAGCCTTATTTATTAAACATGGTAGCATCACCCCATTCCCACCTAGGGATAGGCATCTCCACACCAACAGCTATAGCATTCACATCCCTGAAGGAGAACTCCGAGAAAGCACAGTCGCATCCATGATAAGAAAAACCCCAAACAAGGAAACTAACCAGAAGGCTAGAAAGATTAATTTTGTTCAGTAAGAGAAAGATGTCTTGGACTGGGAATTGGGAAATCTACACTCCAGTCCACTTCCAGGATGAGTGTCTACACTAGCAGCAAGCCTAGGCCGCCCTCCTGGTCTACAGATCACGCAGGAGCCAAAGCAAAGGACCACTGTAGTCTGTCCAATGCCAACAGGCTGGGATTTCAAACATCAGCTGAGTCCAAGTCTACCACCAGCTGTTACACATAAGATGTGAATAAAATATTCAACACATGAAAAAGCATTTTTATACGTATAACAAAAATGAAAGACAACAAATTCACTCAGTTGGTTGTTCATATTTGTTGCTATTTACTTGTGGAAATTTTAAAGTGTTTCATCTGCTCTGCTTCAAATAGTATCAAATTTACATTTTAAAAAATAGCTTAAAGATATACACATGCAAAGTAGGATATTTCCAACTTTTAATTAAGGTTTCCATACAGGAAACCAATCAAACTATAAACATAACCAAAGGGCAATTAAAGACAAGACCCTAAAATGAGAGCTGACGTGACTCTTGTCCCATGCAACCACTGTGGCAATAAGAAAATAAACACCAGAAATAATCTTCTTTTAAAACTTAAAAACTTTATTACCTATACTTCCCAAATTTCCTCAAAGATTTCCCAATAAGTCTCAAAATCTGGGCTGAATCAGCTGCTCTTCCTTAAGTTTCAAGAATTCTATATAATTCTATCTAATTGTCATTAGATACCAGCAAGATTTGGAAAATGAGAAGAGGATGGCTTTCTGCATGACAGAAATCAATATACCAGAGGCTTCAAACATCATGGAGTGGTGAATCCAAAACCTCAACAATTCACAGACTGATAGCCTATATATGTTTCCTGAGCAGTTTTCCTTAGAGGTAATTCCACTTGGAAGTTAGAGTACCTAATAAATACTCTATTAACAGTTTTATTTGAAAGATCATTCTTTGCTTTTCAATCAAAATAACTAGACACTTCCAAGCGACACTAAATAATGACTGCAGGTACATCTTAACTAGTAACATACCACTTTAGAGTTACAGGTACATATGTTAACACACGAGATTAAACAATCCTGCTAAACTACGTTACTGTTTCATTAAAATGCCACCAGAAATTTAAACCCATTCTTCTCTATAAAGTTTACACTTTTGTGCAAACTGAGTCCCTAAGAGAATAATGTAATTTATTTGTAATCACAATTTCCAAAGAACGAAACCACAATTTTAAGAATATGTCTGTATTATGGCACACAGGTTTCTGTTTAGATTTGGAAAGTTCAGATCTCATAAAATATGACCTCTGCACATGCTGAGAAGACCTTCCCCCAGTGAAAC
The DNA here is from genome assembly GCF_000696425.1 of Galeopterus variegatus. Classification (NCBI taxonomy): domain Eukaryota; kingdom Metazoa; phylum Chordata; class Mammalia; order Dermoptera; family Cynocephalidae; genus Galeopterus; species Galeopterus variegatus. The sequence continues at coordinate 126,566 of NW_007728945.1, forward strand.
CCACCAGTAATGCCTGTGCACAAGGCCCACTGGGTGCTCAGCCTTCAGGCTCATCCCCACCAAGGTGCTGCGCAGTTCCCAGGCCTGAGGCCAGCAGGACCACACCTTACCAGTAAACCAATCTCCCTCTGCTTCCTCCTGTCACACTTACTCACATACTGTGCACCAAGGTGAACCTGACCGTGGAACTGTCTAGATTTCAAGATCAAGTGCTCAGAAAGGAATGGCAAATACAATATTCAGAAGGCTCAGATTGTAATATGCACCAGAGACCTCGCTTTCAAGGCAACTGTGAAGTCACTTAATTATTCAGTTGGAAATCATGTCACTGATAAAGGACCCCAGAAAGCGAATGCGTTTACTGATACTCTGTGTAACCAAAAATGGTGATCCCCACCAAAATAAGGCATCAAAGGTCACACAGGCTGTCCTTTGGCTCAGGGCCTCCTCCTACTGTTGCTCTCACAAGATGTGTGCAACATTTTACTAAAGAGCAAAACAGAAGCCCTCTAAACAATAGTCCCCACCAAAATAAGGCATCAAAGGTCACACAGGCTGTCCTTTGGCTCAGGGCCTCCTCCTACTGCTGCTCTCACAAGATGTGTGCAACATTTTACTAAAGAGCAAAACAGAAGCCCTCTAAACAATACTGCACTTAAGTTTTAACTTGTAAACAAAATTCCAAATTCCAGTTACCATTTTCGCAGAGTAGGAGACCTCACTGAGGAACACATTAAATTGTTTCCCTAGCCACAAAGATTAGAAAGTACTGGTTTAAACTGCACAATGCTAGCCCAATGATGCAAATAACCTAAGGATAAGATTCTCATAGGTTTGGCAAGAATGTATGCATTGCATCCTCCTGCTCGGTCCTTTCAGGTGAGAGTCTGAGGGTCTTGACAGGATGCCCATGTCAGGGAGAGATGAAATAAAAGGGTTCCACTTTAAACTTTTACCTGTCTTCAGGCTTACCATTAAATGGCTTAATCAAATTTTTGTCCTAATAAAGCATGATAGGTCAGTCGATTAATGATTACAGCATTAGAGATTCCTGAATGGACTAGAGAAGGCATGGAAAGATCAGATGAAGACAGTTTTTAAGTGACAGTTCCAGCGGTCCCCCAAATATCACAAGGGTCTGGCACAATTACAATGAAAACAAATCAATTTGTTCTTTCATGGAGTATTTAAAATAAAGCTTTTAACCTTAAAATTCCCTTGGAGGTACTACAGTAAAGGGCGTGTTCAGGCCAGAACACCAACGGGATGTAGACAGGCTGTCACCTGGGAGGGCCGTCAGAGCTGGGCTCCCAGGAGACGCACATGGTGGATCCACGGGACGGTGGGCGCGGCAGATGCAAAAAGCCCACGCGGCTGCCCTAAACCCCAGCAGAGGGAACCCAGCGCTGACTCCGGACCCCAAAGGCGGGGGGCGGGGTGGGGGCGGATATCCCAGGGCGTGCTGCAGGAAATGATATCCAGACTCCAAGGGTGGATCTAGGAAGCGGCCAGGGCGATGGCCCAGCGGGGGGAGGGGGTGGGAGTGGGAGTGGAGGATGTGGCTCTAAGGGGCAGGATGAGGGGGCGGGCCGACCGAACGCGGATGTTGAGGGCCGGGCCGGGAGGGATGAAGGGCGAGCGGCCGGAGAGGGCCGGGACGAGATGAGGAAGCCGAGGGGCAGGGGCCTGTGGACGGCCAGGCCCAGCGGGGAGGGGTGGGGCCGCCCGGGGCTCAGGCCGGGGTCCGGCGCGCACTCACCCCACTCGAGGAACTCGGCCACATACTTGTCGCGGCGCAGGGCCGAGTGGCTGCACTCGGTGTACAGGCAGACGAGCACGTCGAGCAGCGTCTCCACGCTCAGGGCGCTCTCGTTGCGCCAGGGCCCGTCCAGGAGCAGCTGCTCCAGCTTCTTGAGCCGCACCTTGGCCGACATGGTGCCGCGCGGCCCGCTCCCGACGCGCCGGCCTCTCGAAATAGATACCTGAAAATGTGGAAGCAAATTTGGAACTGAGTAATGGGCAAAGGTTGGAGGAGTTTGGAGGACTTAGAAGAAGACAAAAAGATGAGAGAAAGTTTGAAACATTTTAGAGATTGGTTAAATGATTGTGACCAGAATGCTGATAGAAACATGGACAGTAAGGGCCATGTGGATGATGATGTCTCAGATAGAAATGAGGAACTCATCAGGAATTGGACAAAAGATCACCCTTGCTACACCATAGCAAGGAACTTGGCTGCATTGTGTCCATGCCCTAGGACTTTGTGGAAGGTTGGACTTAAGAGTAGTAAACCAGAATGTTTGGCAGAAGAAATTTCCAAGCAGCAAAGCATTAAGTAGCTGCATGGCTACTTGTAACAGCCTATGCTGAGTTGTGGCAGAAAAGACATGATATAAAGCCAGAATTTAAAAGAGAAGCAGAGAATAAAGATTTGGAAAAATTCACAGCCTGGCCATGTGGTAGAGAAGCAGAGAGCTGTAGAAATGCAAGGGTGAAGCAGATAGACTGGTTGCTACACACATTAGCTTGGAGATGAGGCAGCCAGATGCTAATAGCCAAGGCAATGAGAGAAAGGCCTAAAGACATTTCAGACATCTGGAAGGGTGCCCCTCCCATCATGGCCAAGAGGCCTAGGAGAGCTGAGTTTTTCTGCTCTGAGTTTTCTGCTGCCCTTAGGAACCTGCACCCCACATCCCAGCTGCTCTGGCTGGAGCAGCCCTGCCTCAAGCAACCCCAAGTGTGGTTCATGCAGCAGCCCTGGAGAGCACAAGCCAGAAACCTTGGTTGTGTCCACGTGGTGTTAAGTCTGCAGGCCAGCAGGACATGAGAGCAGTGGAGGCATGGCAGCCTCCACCCAGATTTCAGAGGATGTATGGAAAAGCCTGGGGACCCTGGTAGAGACCTACTGCAGGGGTGGAGCTACTGCAGAGGCCATCTACTAGAGCAACGACAAGCAGAAAAGTCTTGTCCGGGCTCGAAGCGGCCTTAGCAGACTCGGACTCTAGCTCTGACTTCACGGGCGGGAGACTGAGTCCCAGACGGGGCGGGGGACCTGTCGGGGTCACACGCTGACCCCGGTCATGGCGATGCTGCGGGAGAGGCGGCGACCCAGCGGGCTACCAGAGCCCTGTGAATTGGCGATGCCGTCTGCAGTGGCCGTTTCAGATCTCACTGTCCGGCTGCCCCTCCCCTCAGACGGATATCATAGGGAGACGATTTGGTAGGAAGCGGGCCAGATACTTGTCTCCACGCTGGGTTTGCTAGGGAGTCACTGCTGTCACCAATATTGTTGATTTATTGGGTGGCCGGGTCAAGGAGGTTGAGGGACAATACCCCCAACCCCAAACAAACCCTTAGAGTCAGTAGAGGAGGGGGTCCTGGAGCTTGTGGGGAGGTCACCGAGGCCATGGGGGTGGGTGAGAGCTACTGGGGAGCGAGGGTGCAGGGCCGTAGGAACCCTAACCTGGGAAAGGGGGTGCTTCAGTAAGAGCAGGGGCATCGAGGGGGCAGATAGAGAAATGAAAGCCGGAAGCTAACGGAGCCTGTGGCAAACTAATCTTTGGAGCTAGAGGTCAAAAGAGTGGCTACCTCTGTGGAGGAGGTATTGACTGGAAAAGGATCCGAGGGAACCTTCTGGGCTGCTGGAAATGTTCTGTAACTTGATTTGAGTGGTGGTTACACAGGCGTACGTATAAGTAAACATTCTCCAAACTGTGCATCTAAGGTTAGTGTCTGTCACTGTATATGCGAAGGGTCTTCAAAAAGTTCATGAAAAGATTTGTATTATTTATTTATTTATTTGGCAGCTGGCTTGTGCAAGGACCTTGGTATTATCAGCACCACCTTCTAACCAACTGAGCTAACCGGCCAGTCCTATTATCTTTTAATTCTATTTTCCATGATCTTTTCGAAGTACCCTCATATGTGCCTTCATTTTGTAATATATATGTCACATTAATTTTTAAGTAGCAAGCTAAAACAGTCTGGTGTTAGAGATCAGAGTAATAGGTTACCTTAATGGAGTTTAAATTGGAAGGGGCATGGGAGTCCTCTGGGGGCTAGAAATGTTCTTTATCTTCATCAGACCCATCTTGTTCCATGGGTCTATACATATATAAAAATTCATCAAACTGTATTCAAAATATTTGTGCCCATTACTGTATGTGTATAATATCTTAATAAAAAAGGGAAAATGCTGAGCAGATCACTTGGCTCAAAACCAAAGGTTTTCCACTGGCTATAGGATAAAGATCAAATTCTTTACCTTGGGGGCCGGCCCGGTGGCGCACTGGATAAGTGCGCCGCTTGGGAAGCGCGGCGGCGCTCCCGCCCGAGGGTTCGGATCCCACATACAGACCGGCGGCTCACTGGCTGAGCGAGGCGCGGGGGCAACACCGAGGGTTGCAATCCCGTTGCCGGTCCCCGGTCCGGTACGGGGGCGACACTGAGGGTTGTGATCCGTTGCCGGACACGGAAAAAGACAAAAGACAAAAAAAAAAAAAAATTCTTTACCTTGGCCTTTCAGTAGGGTGACCAGATGTCTGAATTTGTCTGTGACAGTCTCCATTTTTCATCTTTGTCCCAGTGTAACTATTAACAGTGTCCGTCTGGACAGTGTTCCCGTCTGGACAGTATATCTTCACATCTCCTGACCCAGCAGGCTCTGCCTGGCCCTGCTCAGTCCTCAGCAGGCTCTGCCTGGCCCTGCTCAGTCCTCCAGCCCTGTTCTTACCCTCCTCTCTTCAGTCTCTGACTCCAGCCTTCCTGGTCTCCTTGCTGTGCCTCAACTGTTCCTGCTCCTCTCTGCTTCAGGGTCTTTGCACTTGCCATCCCCGCCACCTGATGCCCCTCCCTCACTGCCTCTACTTTGTCTACTCAACCCAAATCTCTATTTCCATATTGCCCCTTCAGGGTAGCCTTGCTAAACTCCCTGGGCTAGATCAGACCTCAGGTCACCCTGTAGGTTTCCTTCTCAGCACTTGACCCAATGGGTACATTTCGGTCTTGCCTACTAGCCTGGTACTAGAAACCTTTCCGTACTTCAGTTTCCTCTGGGGCAAAATGAGAATAATTCACATTGGTAACTGCTATAATGAACTAGAATTGTTATTTCAGAAACCAGGGACTGTGTGACCAGCTGACAGATGAAACAGCCTTGGGTCCTAGCTCTTGGCACTCAGACCAGGGAAGCCCAGCCATATGTGTCCTCAGGCACCCAGGAGGTTCCACTGTATCCTTACAGTAAACTCCTACTTGAGCTGGCTCCAGTGGATTTCTTTTCTTTTCTTTTTTTTTAAAGATGACTGGTAAGGGGATCTCAACCCTTGGCTTGGTGTTGTCAGCACCACGCTCAGCTAGTGAGCAAAGCGGCCATCCCTATATAGGATCCGAACCCGTGGCCTTGGTGTTATGAGCACCACACTCTACCGAGTGAGCCACGGGCTGGCCTTCCAGTGGATTTCTTTTCTTTTCTTTTTTTTTAAAGATGACTGGTAAGGGGATCTCAACCCTTGGCTTGGTGTTGTCAGCACCACGCTCAGCTAGTGAGCAAAGCGGCCATCCCTATATAGGATCCGAACCCGTGGCCTTGGTGTTATGAGCACCACACTCTTCCGAGTGAGCCA
>NW_007728945.1:135826-144483 GCF_000696425.1 Galeopterus variegatus
TCCTGCTTGCCTGTTTCCATCGCCGTCTTACCTGAAGAGCGCTGGTGATGCCTTAGGCTACAGGTTGGTGCACAAACCCCTTGTCATCATCCACAACCATCAGAGGCTGATGGGACATCGTGGACCTTTGGTGTCCAGGTCCTCCACAGCACAAGGGTGGATTCTGAAGGGCATGAGGAGTGGATAGTTTGCCTTCACCCCTCCAGGTCGACTCTCCACCCTGCTTTGTAACCCAAATGGGCTGGACCCACAGGCCACCTGGCCCTCTGACTTCTTAGTTTGCCAGCAGAGGCTGTGGCATGCCATCAGGAGCCAGGGCAGAGTGAGATGGGCTGTGTGCTCCCCGGCTCCCTGTTCCCCAGGCAGCTGCGCGTCAGCCATGTCTTTCTACTGAACACCATGGCTCCTGTCAGGGGCCCCTCTCCTTGGAGCGCCTCTCTCCAGGTTCTGGCCACTCTTCCGTCCTGCAGTCCCTGGAGGACCCAGAGGTGGTAGCAGCTCCTCGTCTGGTCCTGACTTTCCCAGACTTTGCCCACGTGTTAGCATGATCCCTGCTGGGACTGTGAGTACTACAGCAGTGTGATATCCGTTACAGCATTCCTTCTAATTTAAAAAATGAAAACCTGAATATCCATCAATAGACAAATAGGTAAATAAATTATGTCACGTATATAATATGGAATTTCATGTAGCCACTAAAAACTGATTTATTTATTTATTGTTTTAAAAGATGACCAGTAGGGGGATCTTAACCCTTGGCTTGGTGTTATTAGCACCACGGTCTCAAAAGTGAGCCACGGGCCAGCCCTTAAAAAATGATTTAGAGCCATGTTTTCAACCAACCAAAAACTGCTGGAGACCCACAACGTGCCTGCACTACTCTGGGTGCTGAGGACACAGGAGCATTTGTTCCAGTCTCGAGGGACAGAGCCCAAACTAGGGCACAGGAAAGTAAAAAGAGGGAATTTCCGAGAGATTTCAGAGAGTGGCAAAGGCTGAAGAAAGCAGATGGGGTAACTGGTGATATGATGGGGTAGGGGCACCTGCCTTATACATGGCGGGGACAGGGGAGGCCTCTCTGCAGCGGTGACATTTTAGATAAGATGCAAACAAGGAGGAGGCAGCTGCATGAGGCCTTTGAGGTGGAGAAACCCCCCGGGGAACAGAACAGGGACTGAAGGCAGCCAGCGTGGAATGGCGGAGAGGCAGGCAGGGCGGGATGCACAGGCCTGGACATGCAGGCCCGGTCTTGGCTTATAGGAGTTTCTGCAGCGGCCCCTCCCCTTCCACCTGCTGTGACCCTGGCAGTGGTTCCTGAGGTTTCCTGCCACCTGGCTCTCTGGGCCGTGGCTCTTACAGAAGGCCGTTTCTCCTTGTTCTCAGTGCTCAAGCTGACCACACTGAGGACTTCGAAGGTCAGGGGCACGGGCCAATACCTTGCCGGGACCACACACAAAAAAATGCCCCCGTGAACGTCTGTGTGAAGGAAGGAGGCAGGGAGCCAGCCACGAGGGGGGCGGCAGACAGGGGAGCGGCGGACGGTGGGAGGAGCAGCAGGGGTCACAGGGGCCCATGGCTGGGTGTGTCAGGCTGAGGGGTGGGACCTCTCTCCTCCCCTTTGTTCAGCTCTGCAGTGGCGGGGGCAGCGGAAAGGTGGGTGATAGAATCAGGGGAGCCATTATCATAGAGGTTCAAGTAGCCAGGGCCAAACATAGTCTTGGAAGCTGGAAAGCCAGTACTGGACACCCCACCAGCCCCAGGGCGAGGGGAGCTGGCTGGGGACAGCCTCAGAGCAGAGCTGGACAGCGGGCCTGCAGCCTGCATGTGGCTTAAAACATTTGTATCAGCCAGGGTCCCGGTGGGAACCAGCCGGCATCCTCAACTTAGGGTCATTCCAGGATTGTCTACTAACAAAGAGCCTAATGACAGGGGAGGAGGTAGGGGTACCACAAGGGATGGTGCAGGAAAAAGCTGGCAGTGGCACAGATGTCACCTAGGCCTCATGTCTTCCAATGCTCCTCTGGGACCACCTCTACTCTCTCTACCTGTGTGTCCAGGAGGCTGCCTGCATGGGCCCTCTGGCCTGCACTTGGGTTCAGATAGTGGGGAGCCCTGCTGGAGATCCAGGAGGGAGGGAAGACACAGAGGTGGGACACTTATCCCCCAGGCTCCTTCCCTGCTAAGCAGCCCCTGACATTGTCCCCCACCAAAGGTCACTCTCCTCTCCAGGTGGCCAAGTGCTAGTGATTCCCTCCCTTCACTTCTTCGTTCCAGCTCAGGATGGTATCAACCTGGCTGCCTCATCCCCAGGGCTGTTGGCTCTGCCCAACCTACGTTTTCCTCACTTGAGTGTGCTGCCTCTTGGGCATACTGGTCTAGACCTGACTGCAAGTCCTGCCCTCCTAATCCCGTCATGCATGTCTTTGCAGGAACCACCCCATTGTAGCCAGGAATGTTCCCTGCATGCAAGAACACCGAACCTAGCAGTGCCCTACAGCTGCCCATTTGGGACACTCTGTCAGCTGGGTGAGAGAGCTTGGGAGCGACACTCACGGGATCTGTGACCCCTGCTACTAGTCCGAAAGGGGAAGGAGAGTCTCTGTGATGCTTCAGGGAAGTTACGGGTACAGCCTGCAGTCATGCAGGGGACCGAACATATAGATAGTCCTACAGTCACTAATAGCAGCTGATGACAGTGGTAACAGAGGGAGGTGAGAGACTGGAGGTGCTGATCAACACAGCTTGTGCAACTTCGTCCTTGCCCTGCTGCACTCCCGACCCAGCAGCCTTGCTCAACTTCCACTGGCTGCCAGACGCATCTTCCCAAAGGCTAGCTCTGACCACCTGTCTCCCTGCTCAGAAACCCTCCATGGCTCCCCACTGCTTCAGGGCTCCAAGGAGAGGGGCCCCTGACCGGATCCATGGCATTCAGTAGAAAGACGTGGCTGAGACACAGCTGCCTGGGGAACAGGGAGCTGGGGAGCACACAGCCCATCTCACTCTCCCCTGGCTCCTGATGGCACGCCACAGCCTCTGCTGGCAAACCGAGAAGTCAGAGGGCCAGGTGACCTGTGGGTCCACCCCATTTGGGTTACAAAGCAGGGTGGAGAGTCGACCTAGAGGGGTGAAGGCAAACTATCCACTCCTCGTGCCCTTCAGAATCCACCCTTGTGCTGTGGAGGACCTGGACACCAAAGGTCCACGATGTCCCATCAGCCTCTGATGGTTGTGGATGATGACAAGGGGTTTGTGCACCAACCTGTAGCCTAAGGCATCACCAGCGCTCTTCATGTAAGAGGGTGTGGAAATGGGTGACCGGATGTTGCACTGCGTTTGGTGAAAGGACCCTGGGAGGAAATGTTGGCCTGCGCTGCTGAATGACCTACCCGAGGTCGGGAGGGAGTGGGTGCGTGGGGGAGATGGGCTGCTGGAGGTGTGTGTGCCCAGGCTGGGCGCAGTGCCCCGATCTCCCTGGCTGCTCGTGTGCGCAGAGGCTGGGCAGGGCTCCCCTGTGGGCAGCTGGTCTGAGGACAGGAGGGGAAAGCTGGAGTCAACCTCGGCTCTGGGCTTTTCCAGCTGTGCACCCTGGGGCAAGCCACTTTCCCTCTCTGAGTCTTGGCATCTGCCTCCAGTACCAGCGAACAGAGGTTAACAGCTGTTCCTAGTGCTGCTGTGAGGACCGGTGTCCCCTCTGGGGTGTGGCCAGTCTTAAAGGACTAGGGTACACTTCCCCATCCCCCAGACCCTCCTGCCCCAGAGGAGTTAGTGCAGCCCAGTGACTGACAGCATGGCTCACCTACACTCTCCAAATCCCAGGTCAACCTCTCAGCTCCGTGACTCTGGGAAGGTTCCTCAACCTCTCTGTGCTTGGTTCCTCCTCTGTAAAGTCTGGCTGACCCCTGCTCAGGCCCCCCGTGCAACCCGGTCCCTGCAGTCAGGCTCCGTCCTGCAGCGGGGCGGGCCTGGCTCCTCCTCCGCTCCCTTCTCCACTCTCCCTGGGAGGACGATTCTCCCCACCCCGGGGAGTGGCCACGGGTCGGACCGGACTCCCCACCCGTCCCGGGGCTCAGCGCAGGCCTCAAGAGAGGCCGAGACGGTGGCTGGTGGCCATGCTGCGGGCTCTCAGAGTCCCACAGACTCTGGGAATGGCCCCCTGCACTGCGCAGCACACACCTGCTCCCTGGGGCTGCCTCAGTTGGTGTGCATTTGAAGAATTCTGAGATCTGATCGTTTACATCTAGAGAGAACCCACCAGAAACTTTGTGCAGCAACCAGTATGTAGGTAGGGATAGGGAATTTAGTGTTGAAACCAGACGGTTGAAAATTCTTGCCCAAGGCCGGCCCGTGGCTCACTCGGGAGAGTGTGGTGCTGAGAACACCAAAGCCACGGGTTCGGATCCTATATAGGGATGGCCGGTTTGCTCACTGGCTGAGCGTGGTGCTGACAACACCAAGCCAAGGGTTGAGATCCCCTTACCAGTCATCTTTTTTAAAAAAAAAAAAGAAAAAAAAAGAAAATTCTTGCCCAGGGCCTTTCATTCTAGTGGGGTGAGACATCAGCTGGAGGTTTCCTCCAGCCAAACCTCCCTCTTCTCTCGAGGTCAGTCCATCCCCTGGGCCCCTCCACTCCTCCCCTGGGGCCATTTATTTAGGACCTTCTGCCCACCAGTCCACCAAGAACACAGGGGTCTGGACCTGCCTTCTCACAGAGGATCGGCACGTGAGAAAAAAATTAGGACAATAAGGGCCAGCCCGTGGCTCACTCGGGAGAGCGTGGTGCTGACACCACCAAGTCAAGGGTTAAGATCCCCTTACCGGTCATCTTTAAAAAAATAAAAATAAAAAAATTTAAAAATTTAAAAAATGAATGAATGAATGAATGAGTGCTGCAGAGACATGCAGGTTAAACACCCAAATGTACCCTCAATGTGCTTTGCCGGTGCTATAGCCCAGTGAGTCTGGAATGTTTTAAGGTGGCCACAAGGGGACACCAAGAGCAAACCTTTCTGGTCCAGAACCAGGTTTCCGCGGCTGGGCACCCCTAGATCATCGCCAGCCCTCCCACGCTGCCCTCACCTCCATTCAAGCTTTGGAGGGTGCGTGTAGGGGAGAGGAGGCTCGGAAGTGGGGAACTACAGCCTCAGCACGGCCAGAGGATGTCAGATATGATTGGTCCTCACAGTTCATTCAGTCCACTCCATCCACTTATTGCATTGGCTGGGACACCCTATGACACACAAAAAAGACTGGGCGTGATTAGGGAACGTAGCTCCTGCTCCCAGAACTGCCTGTCTCCTGTGGGGAAGGGCCTATGGTGGGGGTAGGGGGGTTTGAAGAAGCAGAATCTGAGGCTAGAGGCAAAGATGGGCCCCAAGGTGACTCTGCAGTCTCAGAGGTGGGCTCCTGGCCTGTCTTTAAAGATACTCCCTGCCCCCAGCCATTTCAGCATTAAGTCTCAATGGCCTTGAGCACTTCCTGAGAACCCTATCAAGAGCAGTCCCCAGGAGCTGTGAGGCCCTTGTCAGCTAACACCTCAGATGACAACTGACACCTTCGGTGACAGTTATCACCCGCATTAACAAGTAGGGAGAGCAATTTATGTCCAAATGGCAGGGAGGCGGAGGTGGCCTTTTGGGGGATAGGGCAGTGAAAGGGGGAGCATGCCAGCACAGATTTACCTGACACAAGAAAACCCTCTGCCACCCTCTTTTCCCAATCTCACCTCTCTCTGCACCCAACATCATCAGGTCTCCCACCCTGTGGGGATAGGGCAGTGAAAGGGGGAGCATGCCAGCACAGATTTACCTGACACAAGAAAACCCTCCGCCACCCTCTTTTCCCAATCTCACCTCTCTCTGCACCCAACATCATCAGGTCTCCCACCCTGCAGCCACAGTGCCCAGATCTGACCCTGCTGTGACGCTCCTCCCGCCACCCCCCATCCTCCTTCTTGGAAACTTGTGCAAAGAACCCATCCATCCCATATCCAGGAGACAAAAACACTGAAATTTCAACACAATGTACTTATTTACACTGATGCTTCTCCGTCTGACTTGTTTTCCTCTTTGGGACCTTCAGACCATGAATTTGGATTGGGTCTTACGAATCTCAGTGATCCTAGAATTCTGCACTGGCAATGAGTAATAAATGTTTAATATTTATGTTTAGTATTAACATTTATTAATAAGTGAATGTTTGGTTTGTAAATAATGGGCAAAGAGTGGTGAGAACATGGACGGATGAACGTGGAAACGGGTGGTGGAGAGATAGAAGTGAGACTGGTTGGCTGATGTTTATGTATACGGGCAATGTGTGAAGGTAGTACAAGGATACTAGAGGGAAGGACGATGGATGGGTAAACTACTAGGTGGTAATGATTGGTGGGGGGTGAATGACTGGATAGGTAAGTGAATTAATGGGTGAATGATCGATGTGATAGTAACATGAGTACGTGGGGGCTGATGGATTACAGACGGTGGTGCGGAGGTACTGGAAGTATGCTGGATGGTGGTGCTAGACAGGTGGATGGTGGGTGGCGGATGCATTTATGTACTGGGGTTGGTTAGTGATGATGAATAGATAAATAGATTGTAGATTGATAAATGGATGGTGGATGGATGTGGATTCTGAATTGATGGATTGATGGATACTGAATGAACCTGTAGATAATGGATAAACTGCAGATAACATGTGTTGGATAGTGGATGGTTGGTGGGTGGATGAATCATAGACGTACGGGTGGATGGTGGATAGCGGATAAATAGTAAGTGGGTGATTGTGATGGATCTAGCCACATAGAATGGATGGATAGATGGTAGATAAATGTTGATGGATATATGATTGATGGATGGATCAAGAGTGGTGGACAAGTAAATGGTGGCTATCTGGTGCATGAATAGGGAATAGATGGCAAATAAATGAATAATAGTTGCTAGCTGGATGAATAATAGGTTGTGTACCATGAAAGCATAGATGGAAGGTCGATGGTGGATAATGGATGGATTCTGGATGGATGGTTAAACGACGATTAGGTGATGAATGGATGGATGAAGGTTACACAGTAGATGGCTCCATCTTGGAAAACATTTGCATGAGAGGTGAATGGTGGATGGGTAGATGGTGGAGAGATAGCAGATGGATGGAAGGTGGTGAGGGGTGTTTGGTAAATGGAGATTTAATGCATAGATGGAGGAAGATGGGTATACAGCAAATGGATGGTGACTGAATGAGGAATGAAGGCGGGTATAGAATGGAGAGTGAATAATCGATGGGGGCTGACGCATGGATAATGCATGGATGGATGACGGGTGGACTGTAATGGTGGATGGATGACGTTGCCTGAATGCTCACTCTTATCTCTCTGCTCCATCCCCAGCACCCAGAACAATGCTTGGTACATAGAAGGCACTCAATAAATTTTTCTAGAATGGATGAATATGGATGCATGGTAAATGGTATGTGGGTGGATTTTGGATGAAGAGTGAATTATGGCTGGACAATGGATAGAGTTTTAGAGGATATTATGAGATGGACAATGAATGGGTAGCTACGTGGTGGATGGGGATAAGAGATGGTGCATGGTACATGATTGGTGGATGGATCCTGGTGGGCTGTATTTCATAGAAATATAAATGGCTGGTGGTTGGGAGAATGACTGATGACTGAATTGTAGATGAATGAATTGTGGCTGGTTGGATGGAGGCTAATAGGTGATCGGCATAAATGGATAGTAGATAGATGGTAGATTGATGATTGGCAATCAGACAAGTGCTGGGTAGACATACGTACAGTTGTTAAATATTTGATGATGGGCTGTTACGCAGTGAGTGAGGGACGGCCATGCGGTGTGTGCATGTGCGGTGAGTGAGTGTTGGACTCGTGAATGGTTTCACGGTGTACTGGTGCTTGGTAAACGGTGGGTGTGGGTGGTGAGTGGGTGAATGCGTGGTGAGTGGATGGTGGCTGGACAGCGAATGGTGACCGGGGATGGATGGTTAGTGGATGTTGGACGTTGGGCGACGGCTGGTGGCTGATAGTGGATGGATGTTGGGTGCTGAATGGTGACTGAATGGTGGATGGTGAGTGGGTGGATGGCAGTTGGGGGGTGGAAGGTAGATGGTGCATGGCAGACTGGATGGATGTTGGCTTGTTGATGGTGGATGTCAGATGACGGGAGGACAAGGAATTACATGGACCGGGGATTATGAGCATCCATCTCAGGCGTCAGGACTGTACCCAGGACTGAGTGAGGTTGTCTCAGGGCTGTTTTGCCCCCACTTGGGAACGGGACCGGGAGTAAAGATGAGAAGGGGGCTGCGGGGTGCTCCCTCCCTGGGCCCATCCCACGCTCGCCCTTTCACTCCTCCCTCTCTTGTCCCAATTGGAGGCAGCCTTCTATGCTACCTGGCCCCGCTGAATTCTGCACCCCAAATTCCTGAACCCCTTGAGGCCTGGGGTTTCAAGCGGCCAGGATCGGGACCGGAGGGATGGGGTCGCGTCAAGGGAGGACGAGGCGGGGTCCCGCACGGGGACTGCCCCGCCGTAGAGGGCGGACCCGGAGTGCGAGGTCGGGCGGGCGGCGCGTGTGGGCGGAGGGAGGCGGACCCGGGCGAGCGCGGAGCCGGGGCCGGAGCCGGAGCCGGAGCCGAGCGGAGCGT
>NW_007728945.1:145370-178218 GCF_000696425.1 Galeopterus variegatus
GAGGGGCGGGGCTTGAGTCGCAGCTCCCCGGGGCAGGGGGACCGGGGTCCACTGTCGGCCCCTGGCTGCGGGACTCCGGGCTTCGGGCGACAGCAGTGGCCCTGGGGGCTGTGCCCGGCGTACCTGGCGCTGCACACCTGGATGCCGGCGGAGGTGTGGGCGGTGGGCGCCCTGGACGTGCGGCTGTCCCGCTGGCACTGGACGCCTGCCCCCTTGGCTTGCTCCAGGTGACAGCTCCTCCACCACCATCCCTCTCTGTGTGTGTCTCTGGGTCTGTTTCTGTCTTCGCGCTCAGTCTCTCAGTCTGTCCGGCTCTGTTGCTCTGGGCGGCTGGTGGTTTTTCCTGCCTCTGCCTCTGCCTCTGCCTCTTTCCCGCATCTCCCTGGGTCTTTGAGCCCACTCTCTGGGTCTCTGTCCTGACACCATGGGCTCTAGCCCACGTTCTGGGGTCCTGGGATGGGATCTCAGGAAGGGCTCGGTGGAGGGGCAGACCTGGGAGCAGCAGGGCACCGGGGCATTTCATAGGCTCTGGGCTTGGGTGGAGGCACTGGTGGGTATGGCTTGGCCCGCTGCAGCTTGTGCCCCCCTCCCGGCCTTCCCTGGGCCTCACTGGGACCCAAGCTGACCTGAGCTGGGTGTTTGGTGAAAGAAACCTCATTTCCCATAATAGCAGCTCCCCCTCTGCTGGGTGCCCACAGGACCCCCCTCACGCACAGCCAGCAGGGTGTTGCAGGCCTTTCCTCCTGTTGGTCACTACTCTCCTGTGCCCAGTCCCCTCCCAGCACTCCTGCCCCTTGCCTGTGGCCCCCTTCTGCCTGTCAGCCGGCAAAAGTTAGGACTCTGCCTGACAGACCCTGCCCCCATTTCTGCCTCTGGCCTGGGCATGGCCCCAAGAGACCACCTGCCCAAAGTGTGGGTGGACAGTCTGAGGCTGGTGGCTATGACTCCTGGCAGGGCCTCTCTAGAGTCCTTGCTGCACAGGCTCTGGCCGGGCTCCCTTGCCCCTGTGCCCGGCCTGAGTTGGTATGGCCATGTGCAGGTGAGATGTCAGTTTCCCTTTGCTGTGGTGCTGAGGGCCTGGCCCTGGGGGGCGGGGAGGTGCTCTCAGGAAGGAACTGGGAACCTTGGCCTCTGGTAGACTCAAACCCAGTCCCTGCTACTCCCAGCCTCCTGTCTCAGAAACCTGTTTCGGGTGCCCTGGACCCTCTGTGCCCTGTCCTTGCTGTTCTCTGCTTGGAACGTGCTTCTCTCCCCCCAGCTGGCCTGGCTGCTTCCTGCTCCTCCCTCAGGCCTCAGATCAGCCGACTTTCCTCCAGGAAGCCTTCCCAGCTTAGCCTCTCTCCCTCCTGCCTGCGCCCCTCTGCAGCCCTGGGCACATTGTGTGGTGGCTGTCCAGTGCCCATTCTGATGGCGGGCTCAGGCAGGGAGCAACAGTGATAAAGGTCATGGGTACCAGGCCTGGGGCGGGCTGGGGTGGGTGCGGGTTGAGCAGTCCGAAAGCTGCTGGTTTGAGGATGGGATTCAGCATCTGGCCCACAATGGGCAGCTCCCTTCTGCTCCCTGTCTTTGTGCAGCCGGCAGCAGCAGCAGCAGCATGAGCGCCCCCCAGCCCACCACCTCAGCAAGCCCTGCTGAGGGGGATGGAAGCCCAGCAGGGGAGGTATGTGGATGGGGCCCTGGGGGGACAGGAGGGAGCCAGCCTCAAGCTCTGGCCGGTGATGATCTGAGTTTTAGAGTTGGGTTTTTCTCATTGTTGGAGAGCCATGGGGCCAGAGGGGGCACCAGCCCAGAGTGATACAGGAGCCAGTCTGGAGCTTGGGGTTGCAAACGCAGCCTCTCTGGCAGGGTGGACAGAGAGGTGGGCACCAGGCCTCGGAACTCCGAGCTCTGCCAGCCTGGACCTCCCTCACCCTGGTGGGCCCACTGTGGGCAGCAGGGCACCCCTGGTTGGGGGTTAGGAGGGCTTCCAGAGAGGGGCAGAAAGGAAAATGGCATGAGGGGAGCGACTCCAGGATGGGGAAGAAGCCTGTGGGCTGGCACTGCCAGCAGGAGGGGCTGGCCCCCAGGAAGGTCTTGCCTTTGGGGCAGGGCTAGGATCCCTGCTCTTGTGTCCTCTCAGGCCCATTTGATCCTCGTTCTACAGATGTCCTAGCCCAGTGACACCTGTTGTCACACCAGGGTCACCTGTGGTACTTGGCAGAAAGAGAGTCTGGGGTGAGCCCAGGAACGTGCACGGGAACACACTGCGCAGGTGGTCCTGCTGCAGTGCTTCAAGGGCCATTTAGCAAAGTCCCACCTGCCGTGTGCCTGCCCTTCCTCGGGCACTCCTTGAGGCCATAGGGGAAAGGTGGACGTGCCCCAAGCAGCTGTCCTTCTGGGTGAGAGATGGGGGGTGGGGAGCTCCAGGAAGGGCAACCTGCCCGAGTGGAGGCATGGTGGGGGGACAGTGCAGGCAAGTCAGGGCCACTGGGGCGGGGAGGGACGGAGGTCTGTGCAGTAGCGCCACTCTCTACCTGGGAAGGCCTTGAATGGGAGGTGGAGATGCTGAGGGCACCCAGGAGGGCTTTGGGAGGCGGCCCCCACATGCTCTTGTGGGCACTGAACAATGAGCCAGGAGCAAGTCCAGAGCCAGGCACTCAGGTTGCCATGGCAACATCTTCCCAGCTCCTCCAAGCCTGTGGGAGGAGGCCAAGGACCCAGCAGGGAAGACCCCAGGACGGGGCTGTGCAGGATTCTAGGGACAGGAGGCAGCTGCGGGTGCACAGAAGCCCTGGGCTCACTCCCTGGGTGACCTTGGCCTCTCCAGCCTCAGGCTCTTGTCTGTGAAGTGGGCTTCTGGGGGCTCAGCCCAGGTGGGTCCCATGGTGTCCCCAGGGAGGGCTGCAAGCTCAGAGGCTGAGTGCCCCACCCCCCAGTCATAGGATGGGGGAGGAGCCGGGACCCCTCTTGGAGATGCATGGGCACGCACACACACTCTCACACACACACATACACACACACACTCTCTCTCTCTCTCTCACACACACACACACACACACACACACCCCTTACCCTGGGGACTGGGTGTGGAGGGTCCCTGGCCCTCCTAGTGGGGTGGGGTGTGGGACAGGAGCGTGAGGGAGCCAGGAGCCCAGGGCCTGGCATTGTCCTGACCCCTGCCCACCCTCCCTGTAGGCTGTGGTGGGTGCCCGGGAGAAGGGCCCTCGGCTGGGCCAGCGGCTGCCCTCGATTGTGGTGGAGCCTAGCGAGGCGGGAGCTGTTGAGAGTGGGGAGCTGCGCTGGCCCCCAGAGGGCGCTCAGAAGGGACCCCTTCAGAGTCAGGCTGCTACTGGTGAGTGAGGGGCTGCCCGTGGGGTGCTGAGAGGAGGAGGTGGCCACCGCTGCCTGAGCCAGAAGCGGGGCCTCCCTCCGGGCCACTCCTGCAAGCAGGGCCCTTGGCCCCTCCAGCTGCTCACACCCCTCCCACCACCTGCCCTCTGTGTCTCTCCCGGTGCCGAGGCACTGCCTGGCTTCGATGCCCTCCCTGCCGCCACCCTCTCTCCCACCTGCACATGAGGTCTCCTCGCCCGTTCGCTCCTGTGGCCCAGGCCTGGCACCCGGAGGCACGCAGTGAACGTTTGCGGATTGGTGGCACCTTCTCGCCCTCGCTCTCCGGGCCTCCCTCCTTTCTCTTTCCCTCCCTCGTTGAGTCATCAGCTTTGGAACAATGCGCATTGCCCCCTAGGGCCTGGGACGGGGAGGGCACAGGTGTGAGTGGTGGGGCGAGGGCCGCTATCCTGGCTGCAGGCGCCCTGTTTAAACGCTGAAGGAGGATGGAGGGTCCTGTGGGCAGGAAGGGGTCGGCCAGGGCCCGAGGGACAGGAGAGACAGCAGGCCGGGCAGCAGGGCCTCTGTGGAGGGCTGCGAGAGCCACTGGGGGCTGGGGAGGGGGCAGGAGGGGTGCCCTGTGGCCGGGGAAGCACCCATGGGAACATCGTGGCCTGCCCTAGCCCAGCTGCCTGCCAAAGGCTCACTGTGGATTCTCAGATCCACCAGACTGCAGCCCCCACCAACATGGAGGCCTTTATGTTTCTGCAGCAGCCCCCCCCGAGTCTACCGGGACCACCAGGAAAAACTTGGGATGACACTGGAAGTTCTGAGGACCAGGCACCCATGGCCCAGTGAGAGGACAAGGCCATAGCTGGGCTCTGTTCTCTAACTGCTGAATATGGTGGCCGGGCTCATGCACAGAGAGGGCTGGGCCTGCCTGGACACCCAGCGGGCAGAGCTGAGCTGCTGCTTCCTGTCTCACCAGGTCTGGACGGGATGCTGGCCCCTACCCTTTCCCATCCACGGCCCAGGGCTGGATCACATCCCTCCTTGTTCTGTGGTTTAAAGTAGAAATAAATGTGCTTCCGGTGCTAGCGTGCATTCTTAGTGGGGACTTGAGGGGCTGAGGCCAATTCTGGTTCTGCCAGTGGCCTTCAGGGCAAGGACTTCGGCTTGGAGCCCAAGCCGACCAGTCCAGAGTGCCAAGCAAGTGACTACTTGGGTGTTCCACTCCAGGGGTGGGGTTGGGGAGTGGCAGGCTGGGCAGGGCTGTGGTGGGCCCAAAGGCTCCGAGGTGGGCTGCCCAGCGGCTGTGGCACTTATTCCTCTGGTGCCCCTGCCTAGGGACCCTCTCTCTGCTCTGTCATGGCTGCCCAAGACAGGACCAGGTGGCCTCCCCACCCCTCTTTGAGGGCAGGAGTCCTTCCTGTCCCCACCTTCCCTCCCGCACCCTGGGTGCAATAGGGTGCCAAGATAGGATCTGGGGCGGGGGTGTCCTATACCAGGTTGGATCTCATCAAATCCTTGCAAAAGTCCCATTTTACAGATGAGGAAACCGAGGTGCAAAGCGAGGTGCCCCAGGCTAGTCTTGGCTGCAGCTATGAAGGGATCCCCGAGGCTGGGAAGCCACCAAGCTGGCCACAGAACCCACATGGAGCATGGGCGGGCACCTCTCCCTGCCATGTGAAGGTCCTGTCCCTCCACGGGGTCCATCGACATTGTCTCTTGGCCTGTCCCACTGCACTAGGGGAGCCCTGCTGCCTGGTTGGGGCCGGCATGGGGGGCAGAAAGCTGATGGTTGCCCAGGGCCCACTCCCCAGGTACGCTGACTTCCTTGGCCAGCCTGAGCCAGGCCTGAGGATGCTCAGGGCCCTGTGGGGGACAGGCAGGGAGGGGGGCCCTCTGTAAATGTTAGCTCCATAAAGTCCACAAGCCCAGAAATGGGCCAAGGCCCATGTGTAGGCCGAGGGGGAGGCAGGAGACACAGGCCCCTCTGTTCTTTCCTGGACGCCTTGCTAACCTCCAGGATGAATAAGGCATTTTCTATAACCTGCCTTCCTTCTAAAAATAGCCCCCCCCCAAATGCTGGAGAAGTGGGAGGCAGAGGTGTGGAAGTTCTCCTGGCAGCCTGCTTTAATTTTAAACCTGTCGGCCCCATGGGCTGGGTACACAGCCCAGGCTGTCCCCAGGGGCCCTCCCCTGGTCTGCAGTTTAGCAGAGGTGCTGGGACGTCCTTCAAGATCCTTCCTGTCCTCTTCCAGCCCTTCCTGTTGGTCCTGGAGCCAGGGAGGGAGCGGCTTGGACGGGGGTGGTGGGAAAGGGGGCAGACATTTCGCAGGAAGGTTGCTGACACGTGGGATGAGGGTGAGGGCGCCCAGCGAGCAGTGAAGGTGGGGTGGGCCATGCAGCCGTTCTCTGAGATTTAATCCTCACCACACCCCTCCAGGGCAGTGTGGATTATTCACATTTAGACGGACTTGCCCAAGGTCCCGCAGCTGACAGACAGCTGGCTTGGGACGGGAACCCAGGTCGCCGGGGACCCAAGATCCAGCGGCCCCCACGACACCACTCTGGAGCACACCGCAGGCCCAGGACCCCGTCGTGCCCCGTGAGCTGGGGGTGGGGGTTACATCGAGGGAGCCGCCCAGTGGGGGCGGGGCAGAGCAGCTCCACCCTCAGCCCGCACGATCCGGCCCCTGTACCACCCGCGGGGCTCCAGACCGCCCACAGCCTCTCCCGAGCATGCGCGGCTGCTAGCGGCAGGGGGCGGGGCCGGAACGGGTTCCCCGCCCACCGTGAAGCTCCACCCCCTCCCCCGGGCACTCCCGCGGGAATCATCCTGCGGCTCCCCCTGGCGTCGGTTGGGGTCACTGCAGAAACATTGGGCGTCACAGCCCTTTCGAGACCCCCTAAACTTGGCAGTATTCGCAAATAAACTTTGGGACATGCGGAGAAATGCGGCTCAGAGTGGGACACTGCCCCCTGCCCAGGACCCACCGCTGGTTAGGGGCACAGGTCGGAACCCAGACCTCCTATTTTCAGACCGGGCTCCGCTCTAGACCCGGCACGACGTAGGTGGGATTTGCCCTCTGGCACGTGCATTCCGATGTGCCAGCCTGGGTTCCCAGGAACCGCGTGCACAGACAAGCGTCTGGTGGTGAGGGTCCTTCTCCCTGTCCTTCCCTATCTGAGGGCCAGGTCCTCGGCTAGCGTGAGCCTACTTGATCCCAACAACAAGTTGGGAGTGGTAAACTGAGTCTAGAGACAGAACTACCTTTCCCAAGGTCGTGGGGAGCTGGGACTGTAGTGCTTGAGGTCCCCAGCTATGCCTCTCCCGCCCAATTGCCCCCTCTGCTCTGCCTTCTCCTGACCCAGCCAGACCAGCTCTGTGTTCCAGGGACTTTTCCAAAGGCATTTTACTGAGAAAGTTGGAGGAAAATGGCATGGAAATAGAATAAAAGAAAAATCAGCACCTCATGCTGAAAAGTTGGTGCAGGCTTGGGCGGGCGTGGTATGTATGAGGGTACTTCAAAAAGTTCTTGGAAAAATAGAATTAAAACACAAAATAAAATTTCTCATCACTGTTTTTGTTTATTTGCAGCTGACCGGTACAAGGAACTGAACCCTCAACCTTGGTGTTACAAAGGCTGTGCTCTAAGCAACTGAGCTACCAGCCGGACCTCCATGAGCTTTTTGAAGTATCCTTACATCTGGGAGTTTGGGGAAGTTCAGGAGTCCAGGTCCTGGGCGTCACCAGTTTTTCGAGCACCTGTGTGTGGAATGGAGGTGACTCATAATTGGAGGTTCTAGGACACCCAGGTGTCCCGAGAGCAGGGGTGTGGGAGGGGAGAGACTGAGAAGCTCCCAGTGTCCACCTGGCCCCATGGGAAGACCCAGTCCTCGGAACGAGAGACCTAGGATGCAGTCCTGGCCTGTCTCTTGCCACCTGTGTGGTGGCTAGCAAGTCACTGAGCTGTGAGAAGCCACCTCAGCCCCCGGCTCTGTCTCTTGTGCCCATTCACTCTTGTCTCTTGTTGTCTCTGACTGTGGGAAACCTGTGGGATGGGAGGCTGGTGGGCAGGCCACCCTGTGCTGGGGAGTGGGGTGGGGGAAGGCCCACCAGCTGGCTGGGAGCCTCTGGGGCTTGAACTGGGACTTGTTACCCCACTTTATAAAGGGAACCCAAGGCTTGGGGGGCTAATGACTCAAGCGGTTAACCGGAGGGCTTCCTGGAGGAGGTGCTGGGGTCTTTGGGTCTGACTTAGCTTGTCTGCAGATGGCCGTGGGATGTTGCAGCATCTCAGGTATCTTCCAACCTGTGAATGGCCAAATTTTATCCCCCACAAATGCATATGTCGAAGTCCTAACCTCCAGTGCCTTCCAATGTGGTCCTGTTTGGAAACAGGGTCTTTTTTTTTTTGTCTTTTTTACTGACCGGTAACGGGATCGCAACCCTCGGTGTTGTGCCCGCACCACGCTCAGCCAGTGAGCGGGAACCGCTCTCCACATGGGATCCGAACCCTTGGCGGGAGCACCGCCGCACTCCCAAGCGGCGCACTCTCCAGTGCGCCACCGGGCCAGCCCTGGAAACAGGGTCTTTAAGGAGGTAATAAGTTAAAATGAGGTTATTAGTGTGGACTCTACTCCAATATGGAGAGGAAACTTGGACACAGACACACACAGAGTGAAGTCAATGCGAAGACACAGGGAGAATACGACCATTTACAGAGCAAGCAGCAAAGCCTCAGGAAAAACAAGCCCTGTGACACCCTGATCTCGGACTTCCAGCCTCCAGGACTGTGGGAGAACAAATGTGTGCTGTTCAAGCCATCCACTCTGGGTGCTTTGTTAAGGCGGCCCTGGAACATGACTGCACAGGCTCCACTCCTGCCGTCCTCGGCACCCTGCCCAGGGTGTCCCGCACCCATCTTCACTCCCTGATGGCCCCAGCCCCGGTTGGGACAGGCCTGGGTCTGTTCTCCTTGGATTTTCCCTGAGTTTTTTTCCTAGGAAGCTTGCAGTGGAATTCCCCTGTGAAGGGGGTGGGGGCTGACTCTTCTTGGAAGTCTCAGTGACCCTCCCCATAGTGTCCCCAACCTGATCCACCGTGGGGGAGCTGGGCTGCGTCCCCAATTCATCAGGCTCAGGCCCTCCTTGCTGTTGTCCTGCCCTTGCCCAGAGTGCCATCCCTCTTCACTCCTGAGTGTGTCCTGTCTGTCCCTTAGGGCTCCTCTCCCTTCTTCCACCTCCTGGAGCCCTTGGGAACACCCTATGGCTCACAACTGTCCCCTGCCACTGTGGGCCCCGACAAGGCCCACGTTTCTGCTCTCCTGACTCTCAGCACCAGAAGGGGTGCAGAGGTCTCTGGATGAACTTGATGGATTGGCCTGGTGTAGAGCCTCTACCCCGGACGGAGGGGTTCTTCTGGGCTGCGGCACTGTAGGCGGGATGTCCCCCTAGGCAGGATGTCCCCCCAGGCCAGTGCCTGCACCCCCTGGCCTCTAACCGCAGAAGGGGCCGGCTGTCATTGGTGGTCCCCTACTGCCTAGAGCCTCTGGTGCTGTTCTCCCTACCCCTCCCCTCCAGTGGTCCCTGACCCTCAGTGTGACCCCCGAGCTTCCAGGAGTCAAAGGCTGGAGTGATTGCCTCTGGAATGAGAAGGAAGCGGGAACTTTTCCGAAAGTGAAAGTGTGGGTCTGGGTGGAGGGTGGGGCTGGGGGTGGGGCTGGGTGGGCCTGGGCAGGCGCTGACCACAGCTGGGAAGTCCCAGCTGTTGGTCACTCACTTGGGCCGCTCCAGAGGCTCCACAGCCTGGGCCCAGCTCTGAGGGCCCGGCTCGGTGGCTTCTCCAGGCGGGCCCAGCCCTGTCCTGCCTGGGGCCCAAGGTCTGCTCACTCAGCAGGTATGCTCTGGGCAGGTGGAGCGGGAGGGCACAGGGCTGCTGTGGGCCATGGGGGGGGGGACTCCAGGGACTGAGGACTATTCCGGTTCTGCTAGTAGCCTTCCAGGCCAAGGGCCTTGGCTCAGAGCCCAGACTGAGCAGGCCAGAGGACCAGCTGAAATTGCGGTGGACTCACACACATGCAGAAAGCACAGACAGACTCGCAAAACCTGAAGACAGCTTGCGGGGACAGACACACACGGACTCATGGAGAGAGCCACTCGCAGACCCTCTGAGGCACATATTTGCAGAATAGAGACACACATACATGAAGACACACTCAGGCCAACAAACAGGTGGGCAAAGCCAATACGCACAAAAGTGTGGACACACCCACATGCTCACACTCATATGTTATACGTACGTTATACTCACCTATTTTCCTTGGGCACCTGCCATGTACTAGCCCTGGCTAGAGGCTGAGTCAGGCCTACTCCCTGTCCTGGGGGGATACATGGGGCAGAGACATCCCAGGCCCTGTAACTGTCCCTCAGTCATGGCAGAAGGTGTGCCCAGGGCTGGGACCTGGACCAAACAAAGCAGGAGGTGCTAGCCATGGTCTGCGGCTCAGCTGGTCAGGGAAGGCTTCTCAGAGGAGGAGCCATTTCTGCTGGGCCTTGAAGGAGATGGCAGCTGGAGGCAGGGCTGAGGTCAATGTAGGCAGAGAAAACAGCCCATGCAAAGGCGTGGAGGAGAGGCAAGGGATTCTGAGTGGCCAGAGTGGCTGAGTGAGCGGGAGATGAAGTGGGGGGGAGAAGGGTTGGTTAGGAAAGGCCTTGAACATCAAGCTGAGGCTGTGCTTCTGCCGAGGGCAGGGGCGGCCCAGAAGGGTTTTCTGTTTTGTCGCTACAGTGAAGGGGAGCCTTTTAAGTGTCTTTTTCTATAGGCTTTGCCAGGGTATAGGAAGGCTATTGCTCGTATTTGCATAATCAACACACAAAACTCATCTAACTCTTTTATTAGCTCCAATAATTTTCAGTCTCAGGTTTTCTAAGCAGACCGTCATGTCACCTGCGAAGAGTGGCACTGGTCTCTCTTCCTTCCCAGTCTCTACACCTCTTGTTCATGGGTGCTTTTCCTGCCTTCACTGGTTTCTGCAGGCACATGTTGGAGGGTAGTGGTGGGAACACACACCCCGTCCTCATTTGCAGAAGACGTCTAGCTTTCAACGGGGTCATGTTTTGGTGCGATCCCCCTAATTGCTCTGAAGAGATGGCATCCAAGGGGTCCAGGAAAGAGAGCAGCTGGGGGGCTGTGATGGTGGGTGGCAGGTGGGGAGGTAAGAGGGGGACACAGGCCTGCCCGGGGTACGGCAGTCACCTGCCTGCAGAGGCTGGTTTTCAGCTTTGAAGGCTGGGGTAACAGCCCACTCCCAGAGTGGTGGGGAGGTCAGAAGTGGGGGGAGCACTGACAAGTGACAAGGAGCTACCACAGGAGGGAAGGTCTAGGAAAAAGGGGGTAGAAACTGAGGCTGGGGATAGGGAGGATGGGGGAAGCTTGGTCACAGCCAGGGTGGTCCAGGATGGGAGTTCCCAATGGCCATATGGCATCCCTGCCCTGCCACCAGCCCTGCAATGGGTGTGTCTGCCTGACCTGGAGAGAGTGGGGCCCAGGGTTCAGGCTGGGCCTGGGTCTCCAGGGCCCCGAAGCTCCGCCAGCTCTGAGCCCCAGTCAGGGAGCTGCAGCACAGGAGCCAGGCCCCCCCGGACACTCAGGACAATAGGGACAGAAAGCCAGAGAGAGGCCCCATGGACGTGGGGAGTAGGCATGGAGAGAGGCCAAGCTAGAGTTGGGGGGCTGGGGGGTGGGGGGACCAGGCCAGCTTGGGGATGAGGGTATGATGCTTGAACTAGATGGCTCACCCCTCTTCCAGGCTGCACTCTGTGGTGACAGGTAGCAGGGAGATGGCCAGAGGCTCCCAGGCCAGAGCATGAGGGCCACATCTCCACAGGGACAGAGAGCAGATGGACTGTGAGGGCAGGTGGTGTGGCACAGACTGAGGACCCCTTGGAGGTGACGGACCCTGCACCTCCCGGTCCTGAAACCCAGGTCAGATTGGGGGAGCAAAGAGCGGAGGCCAGCGGGGGGAGCAGCCTGATTGGGAGCCAGGAGGCTGCACGTGCAGGGGACGGAGAGGATCCCGTGAGGCTGAGGGGTGCACGTCATCCATGCTGGGGGTTACCAGCTGCAGCGGGGGAGAGGTCAGTCCAGGCAGGGAGAGCTTTGAAAGCCAGGCTGTCGGGCTCGGCTAGTGGGAAGCCATGGAAGCCTTGAAAGCCGGGGAGTGACTGGTTGGACTTGTGCTTTGGGAAGGTCAGGAATGACTTTGGAAGCTGCTAGGAGCTTCAGGATCAAAGGTGGCGTGGCTGAAGGCCCTGCTCCTCTCTGAGACCCCGACGGTCCTTCAGTGAAGCTTTGGTTTGGGATAAGGGTAGCTGAGCAGGCTGAGCAGCCCCTAAGCCCCTGCCTGTGCAACCTCTCAGGAGACTCACCCTCCCAGCTGTCCCTCCCTCACCCCAGATCCTTCCTCTGGGCTTCCTGGGAGAGAAGCTCCCAGTCTGGCCCCACTCTGGGACCTGCCCCCACCTTGGGCCCCTATACCAGGAGAAGGGGCTTCTTGGGTAGGTGCCCTGACTTCCTGGTGCTCCAAGACACAGACAGTCCAGCTCTGCTCCCAGGCTTCCAGGCAGGCTCCCCTGCTCCTGAGCTGTGTGGCTTTGGGCAAGACCCTGCCCCTCTCTGAGCCTTGGGTTCCTCATCTACCAAATGGAGCAAATGACACCCCCAACTCAGTTCATGGGAAGCTGATCTGTGTCAGGCATTGGGCTGGGCATGCAGTAGGTGTTTACTAAGTGTGAGCTCTCACCTAATCAAGGCAAGGTCTGGCCTGTCCTTGTCCCACATCCTCCCCATGACAGAGAGCAGGCAGCAGGGTTGGCTGCATCTGGAATGTTCTTTCATCCCGCTCCTGACTTGCTGGGTGCCAGGCACTGAGGGGTCCAGGGAGAGAGGGGAGTGGGGGCTGGGAAGGACGGCTCCCTGCACTGTGTGGGTCAGGTCTGAGTCTCTGAGTCGGGGAGAGTCTGTGAAACACAGCGCCAGGGGAGGACGATGACCTGTGGCCAGGGTGGGGTTGATAAGGCCACCATCAATCACCCGGGTCTGCCTCTTCCTCAGCAGAGCCTCCTTCCAGCCACTCTGTCCTCTCTGGGAGCCTCAAGGAAGGTAGGCCGCAGCTGGGCCCCGGATGCTCGGACACCTCACTGGGGGCATGGGGTGGGGGCCCTGCCCATGGTGGTGTCATTCCATCCCAGGCAAACCGAGGCCTGGGGAGGGGCAGTTCCTGCCCCACATCACCCAAGGGCCAGGTGCTGGGTCCAGCCTGGGCTTTGTCCTGGCACCTGGGGTGGAAGCAGCCCTGGGAATGGGCTGGGGCTGTGCCTGTGGTTGGTCCTGTGCCTACGGCAGGTCCAACCCTTCTTTTCGCCTCAATACCCTCGCCCAGCCATGGCCCAGTTAGCATGCCAGGTGCTGGGTCCAGCCTGGGCTTTGTCCTGGCACCTGGGGTGGGAGCAGCCCTGGGAACGGGCTGGGGCTGTGCCTGTGGTTGGTCCTGTGCCTACGGCAGGTCCAACCCTTCTTTTCGTCTCAATACCCTCGCCCAGCCATGGCCCAGTTAGCATAACGGGGTGGACAGGAGACCCCAGCAGGAAGGGAAAGTTCCCTCCCACGCCCAGCTTAGCTGAAAGCAAACATGGCCAGGCTCACTCAGGCTAGACCGGGGGTGTGGGCGGAGCCTAGTGGGGTCCTGGGTGGTGCTGGCCCTCGAGAGGCAGGGGACACCTCTGCTCAGCACCCCCATGCCCTTGGAACCCCCTCCCCACTGTGGGGGAGAGGCCAGAGCGTACTGTGGTGGAGTGGGGGGTGGAGCAGGAGAGTTGCAATGGATGGGAAACAGTGCTGGGAACCCCCCTAGTCCCCAGTTAAATATAGACCCAAGGCCCCTCCCGCCACCTCCCTTGTGGGCTGTGCAGCCATGATAAGTCGCAGGGTGGCCTTGGCGAGTGCCCTCAGGCTCCACACCGCCTCCCTCCAGCTCTGCGACACCCAGGGAATGGGGTAGACCCCAGGGGGGTCCCTGTCCTCTCCTTTGAGAGGAAGAAGTCAGGCCTTTTGGGCCAAACAGGGGTAAGCCGAGGGCTCTAGAGGGCAGTAAAGGGGCAGGTGGGGGGCAGAGGATGGAAGGGGGTGGATTTTATGCCTTAGGAACTGAAGCCCAGGAAGTCCTGGATGTGGCTGTGGGGCCCTGCCTGTGGGTGTCGTGGGCTCCCCTCCCCTCCAATTCTGCCGGGAGGGTCTGGCCTGGCAGGCCGAGTGAGGGGTAAGCACCTGGGGAGACCTTTTTTGGGGCGGGCTCAGGGAAGGCTTCCTGGTGGAAGTAGCTGACTACATCTCAGCACCCAGCTGCAGCCTGGCACATAGAAGGCTCTGGCAAAGACAGCTGCCTGGTGACACTTCCTTTCTGACAGCCCGAAGGCTGCCTCCTCTGGGAAGTCTTCCCTGACCAAGCCCCTGGGCCTGGCGAGACCCCACAGTCTGCTCCCTGTGGCCGGGCACCCTCCAGACCTTTCGAGCCTTCTCACTCCCAGCTCTCCTGCTGCCGAGATGCCATCACCACAGACAGTGACCCAGAGTGGGCCAGAGCTGCGAAGCCCCAAGGAGCCTGAGGAGCCACAGACCCCAGCCCAGGGCACCCGGCAGAAGAGCATCAGGGTAGAGCCCAGCGCCCACCGTGAGGAGGCCACAAAGCTGGGCTTGGGCACCTTGAGGCGGGCCTTCTGCCGGGCAAGCCAGCGGGCCTCGACCTCCAGGTTGGACCCAGGCCTGCTCAGGCAAAGCTCCCGCTCCCTGTTCCGGTCCTTCCGGCGTGCCCTGGAGGAGGGCCCAGCTGCCAGCCAGTCCCGCGTCACTGCTGGGCCAGAGGTGTCCTCGAGGGCCATGGACGGTGTCAGTGGGCAGGCATCCACTAGGCTGGGGCCTGAGAAACTGGAACCCGAGGCAGGTGAGGGCCTTACGAAGAACACTAAGCATGAGAGGAAACTGAGGCAGGGGTGAAGCAGCTGAGCCAAGGCTCCCCACCAGGCTCTCTTCCCCCGCTCCCCCAAACCCTGCCCCCTGCACAACTGCTCTTGAAATTCTTCCAGCCTCTCAGCAAGGGGAGCTCCACTGCGCAGATCAGGACAGGGAGGCTCAGAGAGGTTAAGTGACTAGCCTTGAGCCTCACAGCTGGGAAGTGGAGACATGGGATTCGAACCCAGACCTGCATGACTCTAGAACCCTAGCTTCTCCCTGGCCTTTCATAGCCCACTCCTGGCCAACTAAGGCTATGCTCAAAGCACTGGGCCTCTCTGATCACAGGGTTGTGGAGAGTGCAACGGAGCCATGGCTGTCTGGAGGGGAGGTTGGGGGGCTGCCCAGAGGAGGATGCACTGAAGTTGGGCCCTGAAGTGGGGGTGTAGGTAGAGGTGGAGGGCTCCTGGGGGG
This sequence comes from Galeopterus variegatus, assembly GCF_000696425.1. Lineage (NCBI taxonomy): Eukaryota > Metazoa > Chordata > Mammalia > Dermoptera > Cynocephalidae > Galeopterus > Galeopterus variegatus. Next base: position 160,165 of record NW_007728945.1, read on the forward strand.
TGGGAGCTGGCAGAAAGCAGGGAGCAGGAAGAAATGTTGAAGCTGGACACTGGGGCAGAAGCCTGGGCATAGCAGGACACACCCAGCCTGAGCTCTGACCCCATTAGACCCACAATCAGGGCTGCCCACGAGGTCACCAGGTCCAGCACAGCAGAGTTCGGGGTGCGGGTGGGAGCAAGGAGAAAGGTAGGGTCTGGGAGTGGGGAAGGAAGGGGCTGATCCAAATTGCTGTTTTCAGCTCGGCTTGGGGCCCCGGTTTTGCCTCTTCAAAGGTGATTCCGAGGGAGGGCTCCTGGCTGTTGGGGGCTGTTGTTCCTTGAGTAGATCTTCAGGTGGGCTATGGGGCGCAGGAGCTAGGCAGTCCAGCCTTGGGTGGATGGGAACGGGCCTACAGGCCTTAGCTGGGACCAGGGTTCTGGGGTGGTCCCTCTCACCGCCCTTTCTTGCCTGTCCTTGCAGAAGGCAAATCCGTGGCCGACCTCATCACTGAACGGCAACTACTGGCTGCCTTCGAACAGCTGCAGCACCTGGAGACGCAGCTAGTGGCTTCCAAAGCCTCGGGCACCTTTGAGCAGGACCCCACAGCCTTTGCGCGGCGCGCCATGGACTTGTGCCTACATTACGACGGGCTGGCAGCTGAGATGGGAGCCATCGTGCGCGAGACGCTGGGGTCTGAAGGCGTGCACGCGGCGGTGCTGGCAGAGCTGGCCCAAGTGGTACGCGCCGAAGAGGAGGCCCACCCGGCTCCCCCGGCCGACGGCGACTTCCTGCGCACGCCCCGCCGCTGGCTCCAGCACTGGGAGGACGCGGTGCGCCGCAGCGTGCAGGAGCGCGTGCAGCGGGTGGGCGCGGGGGAGACCTCGGGGGCGGCCGAGGGCGCGTCGGGCCTGGCGCAGCTTCTCGCCGAGCTCGGTGGCTTGGTTCGCCGCGACCTGCAGAAGGTGCGGCTGGAGGTGCAGCCGGCTTACGCGGCCGCCGGCTTCCCGGCGTGGGAGGTCTACCTGCGTGCCTTCCACGGCGCGGTGGCCCAGCGCCTCCAGGAGCTGGCGCTCGGCGCCCGCGGCTGCGAGCAGCTCTATCTCCTGCTGGACTGGGCCGCCAATGTCTACGGCAGGTGAGGCCTCGGACTGGGCGCCTCGGGGCGGGGAGGGGCTGCCACCGCCCACCTGGTGCTACCCACCCTGGAGGCCTTCGGGAACCCGCTCTGAAGAGCCCAGAGCACCTTTCCTCTTCATGGCCTCCCTTGGAGAGGGCTGGTGATTGGGTGCCCGAGAGCACGGGGCGCTTTGACATTCTTTCGTCTCTGTGTTAGGCAATGGTGCGCTCCCGTGCTAGGTTTTCCTAAGTGGCCACCCATGTGCAGGTTCCCAATCTGCAAAGGCTCCGCGGCGAGGTTCCCACCCGAGCACCGGGCCCAGTTAGAGCGCCTGTGCTCCTCCACGAGGTGCCAGGCAGGACACAACCGCAGGCTCACAGATCTTGGCGAGGGTTCACCCCCACGTTCCCTTTGGTCGGGCATCTAGGTGCAGGGTACAGCCGGCTGGCAGTTTCCACCTCCAACTCTGTGCTGTGTGATGGGGGACTTTTTACGTCCCGGCCGGGCGGTCCCCAGCCCCACAGGCAGGAATGCCTGCAGGAGGAGGTTGCGTAAAGTTCTGGGCTCCTTAAATTGCTGTGTGGCCTCAAGCTGGTACCCGCCCCGCTCTGGGCCTTCCTTGGTGTGGGTTGGATGGTGGCTGGTCCCTGAGCTGTGTGGCGCTTGGGGGACGGGTGGGGGTGCTTAGTGCCCAGTCTTGGGTATACCCTGACCACAAGGGTAGATATCACCACCGAAGCAGCCTGGCCAAGGTGCATCTGGACAGCCCTCCTTAGGAGTTTTGAGCACACAGAGCTAGTTGCTAGAGAGCCAGGAAACCTAGCAGTCAGAAAGAAGCTTCTGGGAGGGCTAGCCCCTGGCTCACTGGGGAGAGTGTGGTGCTGATAACACCAAGTCAAGGGTTCGGATCCCTATATAGGGATGGCTGGTTAGCTCACTTGGGAGAGCGTGGTACTGACAACACCAAGGCCACAGGTTCGGATCCCCTTACCGGTCATCTTTAAAAAAAAAAAGAAGAAGAAACTTCTGGGGAGGCGGGTGGTGGCACAGAAGTATGGAGGGCAGGGGGGTGGGGTGTGTGAACAGCAGCTCAGGTTCAGGGCCATGCAGTGATGGCTTTTGACTTTGAGCCTGGCCGGAGGTGGGGAGTGAAAGGGGAGGAGGCAGCTGCTGCTGCATCAGAACCCTGCCCAGAGGGGCCTGCCCGTGGCTCACTCGGGAGAGTGTAGTGCTGATAACACCAAGGCCACAGGTTCAGATCCCTATACAGGGATGGCGGGTTGGCTCACTTGGGAGAGCGTGGTGCTGACAACACCATGTCAAGGGTTAAGATCCCCTTACCGGTCATCTTTAAAAGAAAAATTAAAAAAAGACCCCTGCCCAGGCTCTCAGCCTACCTCCCTGCCTTCTAGTCCTGGCTTCCTGGGCGCCCCGGACCTGGCGCTGCCCACGGAGCCGCTGCCCCCGCTCCTGGCACCCGATGTATGGGCCCGACTGGAGAGCGACTACACCAGCTTCCTCGAGGTAAGTCCAGGGCGGGGCCAAGATGGAAAGGGCGGGGTCCAGAATCGCGGTGGCCGTGCGGGCGGGCGGTGGCGCACCCCCTGGCCTCGGGCGCAGGTTTGTGACCCGGCAGCCCGCAGTTCAGGCAGGGGGCGCCCAGACCTCCTTCCTGGGAGGGTCTCACCGCGGCCCCCACCCCCCACCTCCGCACAGACCAAGATCACGAGCTGCTTCGATCGCATCCTGCAGATGGAGCGGAGTCGCTGGGCGGCCGCCGAGGCCCCCGATGTCCTGCAGGGCCTCTACCACGCGCCGCTGTCCATTGACACCCACATGGTGCGGCCGGGGAAGGGGCTGAGGAGGGGCGCGTGTTCAGGCCTCAGGCAGGCGGTGGGACAGCCAGAGCTATCACATCCAGTCCTGGTCATCGCTCCCCATTAGGGGCCTGAGGCCCCACGTAGGGCGAGATCGGGGACCCCCGGGGCGCAGGGCGAGGGTAGGAGGCCGGGGCCCAGCTCGGGCTTGGCTGTGGGAGCGGTGCTGCGCGGGAGTTGACCCGTGGGTTTGGGGGCTGAAAGCTGGAGCTAGACTGTGAGGCCGAGCTGGGTGGGCTGGAGACGTCGCCGGGCGTCGGGGCCGGGGCTGGGACGCGCGCTCAGCCTGTGGCATGGCTCGCAGCTCGTGGCCGAGCACGTGAAGGCGGCCGGCGCTATCTCCGCGGAGCTGGAGGCCACCACCCTGCGGATCTGCGCGCGGGCGCTCGGCCTCTTCGTGCCCAGGTGCGGGCTCAGCCTCGGCCGGGGTGGGTAGGTGGAGCGGCCGAGGCCACCCCGTTTGCTCAGAGCGTGAGACCCCTGCTCTGCAGGTGGGAGCAAGGGGCCCCATCACACGCCCGGCGTCTGGGTGGGGACCCGAGGGGAGGGCGGACCGGCGCCACAGCGCTGCCGGGAAGGGTCCCCGAGGCCTCTGCGTACCCCGCCCCAGGTTTGAAAAGGCTTTTCTGGAGTCGGAGGCCGTGAGCGCGCCGCACCTGGGCGCCTACATTAACGCCTGCGAGGAGCTGAGGTAGGTCCCGGCGCGGCCGGCAGGGGGCGCGCGAGCCCCGGGAATCCGGACCGAGACGCGCACATGTGGCCTGGACCCGGGTGTCAAGGGGCTGGTCCCTCCCGGAGTGTGGACTTCCCGGGGGTGGTCCTTCCTCGGCACAGCGGAGCTGAGGGCCTGGAGGGATGCGGAAAGGGTTTTGAGGGTGAGCAGAGGCTGCTCCGTTTCTTTTTCTTTCCTCTCTCCATCCCAGCCAGACTTCGTTGTTTGGAACACCCCTTCTCCAGAAAGCCCTCCCTGACACCCCACCCTGGGCTTTGCTGGGGGTGCGGTCTGGGTCTCTCTGTCCCCAGAAGGCAGAGGCCCTTTCTGAGAGTTGGCAGTGGCTGCCAGCCTCTGTGCCCTCAACCTCAGGCCAAGCCTCAGTTCCCCTACTGCAGAGGCACCAGCTGCTGAAGGCAGCCGGACACTGAGGGCACAGACTGGGCTACACTGTCTGGGTTCACATCCCAGCTCTGCCACTTGCTAGCTGTGTGCCCTGGAACAAGTCACTTCTGTGCCTCTTTCCTCATCTCTCAAATGGGATCAGAGCGCCTGCTCCCTAAGGCTGTGCGAGGATACAGTGCTGTAGAGGACTCAGTCCGTATTGGCTCTGTGAGAACCTGTGATGTGCCAGGCACTTCATCCCACGTGCATCATACCCATGTGGGTGGGAAAGTGGAGGCCCAGAAGGGAAATGCCACTTGTCCACGTCACACAGCTAGTCAGTGGTGGAGCTGGGACTTGAACCAGGCCTGCCTGAGTCCAAAGCATGACCATGTCGAGGCACTGTTTCTCCAACACTCTCTTGTCTCTAATCTGGGCCAGGCTGGTCTTTGGCCCTGAGGACGCTGGGGGTTCAGCCCCAGGGAGCATTCCCTGCCTCTTGGTAGGCAGCTGCAGGTCCAACCCCTGACGGAACTTAAGCCTGCCCTTTTGTGTCCCTGGGCCGTGGGGACTGGATATGGCCTGGCCCTTAGTTTTCTTAACAGTGAAACAGGGACACTTTCACCTTTAGGGGACAGTTATGAAGCCCAATGGAGGGTCTATGCCAGGCATGGCCGTGCTGCACTTTCTCATCACCAAGAGAGATGAAGGCTTTGTCCTAGAGCTGCCAGAGGGGAGCTCTGCCATGGAGCTGGGCCACCATCACCCCACTGACCTACACCTCTGTGATTGACTCCTGGGTCTTTGGTGCTGTTCCATCACTTGACTCTGCTCCCAGGGCTACTATACTGTGCAGCCCTAGGGGCTGCCCTTCACATTATAGTCTAAATAAATGGAACTGCTGTGGCCACCAGCCTGCATGGCTGTGTGCCAGTCCTTGTTCCCCAGCCTACTCCCCCTTGCCCACCTCATCACCTGCCCTGGCTCCTCTCCAGGACCAGTCTTATGGCCAGGTTTCCGGGAGCCCTAGAGGAGCTGGAGAAGCCCCTGGTGGCTGCAACCTGCAGTTTTCAGAAGCACCTACTTGAGGGTTTGCAGCGTGACGTGCAGGTGAATGGGACAGGCCCTTCTCTCCCTATTTTCCATGCCCAGCAGGTGTCCCCTATTCCCTGGAGCCTGGGTGCTCATTTACAGTGTTTGTTTACCCTAGGGGAACTTTTGGAGTGTGTGTGTTGGGAGGTGAGCAGGGGACCCAGATGATTTCCCAGATAAGCGGGGACAGTTGGGAAATGGCTACCTTCTCACTTAAGTCTCCACCTCTTAGCAGTCAACACCTAAGCCTGGGATGGTGGGTCCAAGGAACCAGGCCTGGACCCCATACTCAACCTCTCAAGGATTCCTCAGGGCACACCCTAAGCAGGACCTGTCTAGATACCCAAACTCAAATCCTGCCCTCTGGAGCTTGGACCTGGAAGAGGCATTCTGGGAAAGGCCTAGTGACATAATTTGTGGCTAGGAGAGGGGATGGCACTGAGGAACCCAGTAGAAAAGGAACTCAGGAGTGGTGCTCTGGGCTTGGAGGGGAGGGTTTGGTGGGCCAGGAGAATTCGGTTTGAAGACTTCCACTCCCCTCTTTCCCCAGCCGCTCTTCAAGGCCCTGTGCACAAAGGGCTGGCTGACACAGGACACACTGCATCCTCTCATGGACAAAGTGGTAGTCTTTGCCCACCATCTCAAGCATGTGGCCCCGTCAAGGGCACAGGTACCGCAAGGGGGAGGGCTCCAGCAGGGGTGTGTCCAGGGCTGGGGTCATTGACCCTGACCCCGATGCTGGCCTGCCCAGGAGATTCTGCAGGAGGTGCACCGTTTTGTGGTCCGTGAGTACCTAGCACAGATGCTCAGGCCACGTGAGCGGCTCCGGGGTGATGAGCGTATGAGTGGTGCCCAGAAGATGAGCCTCGATGCCCAGGCCATTGGTGACACCTTCCAGAGCTTGGTAGGAGCAGCATCCAACTGCCCCGTGGGCTCACCTCCACACAGAGCGCCCCGTTCTCACTGGGGTGGGGAAGGCAGTCACTCGGGCCCTAGTGCGGGTGGCCCTTTGGCGGGAGCAGTTCTCTCACTCCCCATCCAGAGGGGGAGGGGCATTCTGGCCCAGTTGGGGCCGGACCAGGTGCGGGGTGGGGGGGTGGGGGGAGGGTCTTGCATATATTTGCATGCATATTGCTGGGTGTGCCAGGAAGGGGTGAGGGTCGCAGCATCACCTGATGGGCAGGGCTTGTGAGCAGCCTCTGCCTGGACCCCACACCCTTCCACCTGAGGCACCATGACCCCTGCACACATCCCTTCCTGGTCCACTGGTTCTCCACTCGTGGCGTGATTCCAGGCAGCACTTCCTGGCTGGGCCTCTGTTTCCCCATCTGAGCAGAGACAGGAAGACAGTTCTGTGCTGGGTCATGGGGAGGGGACTTGAATACTGTGTTGCAGATGAGCCCTCGGTGCCTAGGCCTGTGACACGTTCCGCTGTGGGGGAGGCGGGGTGGCTGCAGGAGGACTGAACGGTGCACTCATGGAGGGGTTGCAGGCAGGGGCGTAGGGGGACTCCTGGGAGCGGGGGCCTGCCCCGCTCGCCTCTCTGTCTCGCAGGGCTCTGAGGCCACATGGCTGGACCAAGCCATCCCTTGCGTAGCCGAGATCCTGGGCGAGACTTACAAAGACGACATCCGGCGACATCTGGAGACACTCATCGGAAGCTACCCCGACATCAGGTTCATACCCCACCTGCTCCCCCACGTTCCAAGGGAGAGCTGCAGGGCCACCCAGTCTGGCATTCACGCCCTCTGAAGCGCCCCGTGGCTGCGGTGGGCGAGTGTGGAGGGGAGGGGGAGAGGGCAGCTGCTGCCGTGGGGGCGGCGGCTGGGGTGGCGGCCGAGGCCAGCCCCACGCTGGTGCGTGTGGTGGGGACCGGGCGCGGGCCGGGGCCTCTGCCCTCCCTCCCGCGGTGTGGGGCGGAGGGGCCGGGCTGCCCGTCTTGCGCAATCTGTTCGGCGGCTGGGGGGGCGGCCGAGGCCAGCCCCACGCTGGTGCGTGTGGTGGGGACCGGGCGCGGGCCGGGGCCTCTGCCCTCCCTCCCGCGGTGTGGGGCGGAGGGGCCGGGCTGCCCGTCTTGCGCAATCTGTTCCCCGATCAGCCCCACGGGGAGGCCCGCCTCTGCCCCTGGAATCCGAGGGGGGAGATGACCCCTGCCCCTTAGAAAGCTCTGGTTGGAAGTCGTGAGATTCAGATTGGTGGAGGAAAGAGGCTTTGATCCTGGGGTGCGTGGGGGGGATGGTGGTGAGTCATTGAAGCCCTCGGAAATCCCAGCTCAAACCTTTCCGAGGCCTTGGAGATTCCGGGATGGGGAGGGCACAGAAAGCCCCTGGCCCAACCCCTTCCCCGGCCCCGGCCACCCAGGGGGAGAATTCCCTGTCCCCCAGCCAGGTGGTCTCCCAGGCTTTGGTTCAGAGTGACCTCCCCCTCGCGATGCCCTGGGGTTCCCCTCCTGGCCTGCCCTCCCTGACTCCTCGGGGCAGCACTTTAAGCCCCAGCGGTTCTTGGGATGGGAGGGGGCGACTGGCGACACCCCTCGGCGCTGGCCTTTGGCCTTCACGCTGCCCCTCTCCTGCTGCCTGGTGTGGCTCCTGCACGGTGCTCACTGCTGGCAGGAGGGGGCGCGGACACCTTCCCCAGGCTCCAGACGCCCCCTGGCCTGGGCGCCCCCCCCACCTCCCTCCTGTGGCTATATTGCCCCCTTCCCCCACTCTTGGCCTCCATTTCTTAAACCTGTCCTCCTGTGACTCCCTGCATGCCTCTGCATAGGCCCTTTCCCCTGTCGGGCCGCCCCTCCCTCCCCCTGTGCCTGGGGCTCCATGCCCTTCAAGGCCCAGCTACCATGCAGCCCCAGGTCCACTTTGTGGCCTCCTTCAGGAGCACCCCTGCTCCACCTGGACTCAGTTAGTCTTGGCCTCTCTGACCAGCTCTGGGAATGCTGGGTGACTTCCCTGGGCCTCGGCCACCCACTTCCTCCCAAGCTTGGGGGTTCCCCTCATGCCCAGGGCTGGGGGTGCCAGGGAGGTGCTGGGCTGCAGTGAGGGCCCGCGTGTCTCTGCAGGCGGGACCACGTTCTGGCCATCCTGGCACTGCGCAGGCTGGGTCGCCGGCGGAACCAGAGCCTCTTGCAGCACGCCCAGGACCTGCTGAGAGCTGCGGCTCAGGCGGCGGGCTCAGGAGCCGCCAGGGACCACGTGCTCTTTGAGGAGATCGAGGTGCCCACCTCTGTGGATGTGCTAATCACCTGCATCTAGTGCTGCCTGGCCTGAGAGGGGCCATGCTCAGGTGTGGAGCTGTGGTAGGTGGAGGGTCAGCCACCCTCCCCCAGGCACTCAGCCAGGGCTAGGAGCCCAGGAAGTCAGTCTTGGCCCCACCCCCACTCTGAAGCCTATAGTTATGGGATTTTATCTTCAGTCACGCAGGGCTGGTTGGCCGAGGAAGAGATGAGTAGGCCCTCAGGCATCTGTGGGGGAGTGCTGGGGACCCCAGAGGCTCCTTTCAATACTGCCTACCAGGGAGGGCCTCCCTGCCGAACCATCCAGCACCACCCCCAGTCTGAAAGTGAACAGAGTATTTATTTTAAAAATAAATGTGAATTAAAATGGTGCCTCCCTAAGGAGGGGCAGGGACAAGCTGGCTGGGAGGGGAGGCCTGGGCCCCATCAAGCCAAGGGCTGGGCTGGAAGGCTCTCTGGTGACTCCATTTGGTGGATGGCCTTTTCCTGCCCATTGTACTGATGGGAAGACTGAGGCAGTCCAGAGCTGGGAAGGCCCACGCCTGTGGCTGCAGAGCAAAACAGGCCACGACCACGGGACCCTGCATCCACTGGCCTCATGTGCCAAGTTGGCCTTGCCCAGCAGGGGTGAACGATGCTCTGTCCCCTCCTAGGCTGGCCTGGGTCCCTGGGGGACAAGAGGAGACCAAAGTTTGTTCTGCGGTTTGGAGTATTTGGGTTAGATGGGAGGGACTTCCCAGCAGTGAAAGTTGTTGGGTTACTGTAGGAGGAGGATCATCCATGGAGTGTGTATATAGGGGAGGGGGGTGACCCTGCAGATTGCAGTGATGGAGGCAGGCTGCAAGGAGACTGCTCCAGTGTGCACCTGCATCCCCTTCTACTCTAACAGAGATCTGGTGCTGAAATTTGGCTGCAGCCTGCATGTGAGGCTGCTGGGAAACCCATTTGCATTGGCTTGCCAGGGAGGCTGAAAGCTGAGCTGGGATTTGCAGATAGGTGCCCCACCCCACCCCCAGTCCTACCCCTTCGCATCGGCCTCCACTATCTCTCTGGGCCTGACCCCGACCCTGACCTTGGTGCGAGTGGAGGATAGGTAATTGCAGGTGGGCCAGGGTTCTAAGAACCCGATAAGGTTATGTCTCCTGAGGACAGGACAAGGGTCCTGAAGGGCTGTGGTGCCAGGGAAATGGGGGACAGTTCTCTCCCAGGTCTGGATCTACCTCTCTGCACTGTGGACCATCAGGGGGCAGTGCCTGGGCTGATCTGCCCCACTCCTGACACCAGAGCTGGAGCACAGGGTCAGGTGTGAGTCTTGCTGGGGCCCTGGGGCAAGTGGGTTGAGTGCCTGGGGATTGTTCATCTCCTCCAGGAGCAGGTGCCAAGGCAGTGCACCCCACAATGGGTGTGCAGGCTGTATGCCAGGGAATATCCAGTTCTCCCTGGGCAGGGCAGGAATGAGGAAGTGGAGAGGTTGGGGTTCCCAGGCTCTAGGGCTGGGGTGGGGGCAGGGTGTGTGTGTGAGTGCTGATGCTGACAAGCAGTCCTTGTGCTGATGGGGAAACTGAGACCAGCAGAGGATGGAGGTCGGCACTGCCTCTCACCAGGCCCTGGAGTGGGTGGCCTGGGATCCTCACAGCCAGGGGCTCGGGGTTCGTCCGAGGGGCACCTCTTTCTAGGGGGGGGATGCAAGGGAGGAGCAGGTGATTGACAGGCCAGCCCCCCCTGCTTGACCCCTCATATAACCCGTGGCCATCGGCATTCTGGGTGGGAGTCGCAGTCACTGGGTGGGGAAGGCCCCCAAGGAGAGGCTGGGAAGAGGCACCCATGGCTGAGCTGTCTTGGCCTGATGACAGCTTCGCATTGCAGTGGGAGGGATTTAGGTTTAGACCCAGGACCATCCTCCCGAGGTTTTTAGGCCCAGAGACAGGAAGTCAGGGTTTTCCTGGTGTGCACATGTGTGCTTGCACCTCTGTGCAAGGAGGGTAAGCATGCTCCCATGTATGCATGTTCCTGTGAGCCCAGCAGCAGCTGGAGGCTGGGGTTGGCTTCCCAAGGCCACGTCACGGTGAGCGAGAGGCCGGACAGCAGCTCCCATGGGAGTGCAGTCAGGGAGGCTGGGGACAGAGGGCAAGCTCAGACTGGGGGACCTGCGGCTGGTTCAGGCCAAGGGCTCTGGCCACTGGCCCATCTGCTCTAGGGGGGAGGGGGGCTGTGCTTACCCGTTCCACCCCCACTGCCCGCCATGTCCCATGAGGCCTTGCGAAGAGCCTAGAGTGTTCCTTGGCCATCCTGTTGTCCAGGCCAAGCATGGGAAGAGGGAGTCTGACTCTCAGAGAGCTGCTCCTTGACTTCTTGGCCAGGCTGTCTGGCTGATAAGGAAGTGTGTGTGTGCTTGTGTGCGTGTGTGTGTGTGTGTTCATGGGACGTGCCTGTCAGTGCCCCCCAGCCCTTTCATGGAGCCAGATGGCCTGAGACCATCCTATTTGCCTCTCTAGCTGGGATCCCAGGCCCTGCCAGCTGTTCCTAGTTCCCATCCTCTGCTGGGCCACCTCTTCCCCACTGTGGGCTCACTGCTTCTCTCTCTTCAGGGCTCTTTCGTGTGCTAGGGCTTGCCTCTGGCTCTGTCCCTGAGCCTGGGGTCCTTGAGACAGGGCTTGCTCTGAGAATTTTCTGGAGATCCAGTTTTAGGCCCATGTGGAGGAGCAGTGAGAAGGTACAGAGGCCCCACATGCCCAAGGAGGGGGTTCAGATCTGTGGAGGTGATGAATCTGTGTGTGTGTGTTTGTGTGCACATGTGTATACCTGCTGTTGCAAGAATAGCATATGTGGTGGAAGGAGGGGACTTGAGTGTCCATCCCAGCTCAGGCTGGAGCCTAGTGGCCCTCTGTGGCTATCCCTCCCCCCTGGTCCCTGGTGCTTGGGCCCAGCCCCTGCTTGAGTGTGTCATGCTGGAAAAGCCCATAAGGCTAGGCCTTGCAGGACTGTGTTCAGGTCTCAGCTCTGCCCTCCTTTAGCTGGTGATCTGGGGTGCCTTTCATCTCTGAGACACAGTCTCCTTGTTTGTAACATGGTGGGAGTGCCTACTAGGGAGGGAGCTCAGGGGTAAATGAGACTGTCCGCAGAGGTCCTGGCACAGAGGGCATGCTGCAAACGGTGGTCAGTGTGTCACTTCCATGCCTGCACAGCCTCTCCCTCTTCCTTCCTCGCCTGGTGACCCCAGCCCCTTCCTTCCTGGCCCCAGTCCTCAGCAGGCCCCTGTACAGGCAGGCAGCACCCTCAGTGGCCGGGAGGTGGCCCCTAAAGAGCCCCTCACCACTGCCAAGTTGGGGAGAGGAGGCTGCAGGGGTACCAAGGCCACCCTCTGTCCCCAGTGTCCCTTCCTCTGCTACCACAGTGAAACCCCTTTGGGAGCTGCAGCAGGCCAGGGGGCCACCAGCCTTCCAGGGTCTCTTCCATCATCAGTCCTGGGCGAGGGGCAGGGGCTGGGAGCCCTGGAGACTGTGTGGAAGGCTGGGCAGTGGGTCTGTGCCAGCCACTGTGATAAGATGAGGCTGCCGCTGTGGAGGGGAGACTCCACAGAGCTCCAGGTCTGGGGGATCAGATCCTGCTGGGTTCAGGCCCTGCCTTGTAGGGAGGGTTGTGCTGGGAACCAGGAGCCCTGGTGGGTGAGGGCTGCCAGGGTCCCAGCCCGGCCGCCTGGGTTCCTTGCTCTTGTGAAACACCTGGCGGGAACTGACGCTTGGACAAGTCACACCCACCCCTTGGTCCATCCTCTCCTGGGACCCATGGGGCCTGGACCAGTCATTGCAAAGGCCCTTCCTCCTTCTAGGGACACCTGCACTTCTGTCGGTCTGCACCTACACCCACCCACCTATTAGCAGTTTTTAAAATTTATGTGTTAAATGTTTTCATTTTTAACTTTAGTAATGTTTTGGATAGTAATACATTCACAGAGGGTCAAAATAAAAAAGGTACAAAAAGGATGTAAGGTAAAATGTCCCCTTCTTATCCCTATACCCCCTGCTCCATTCTCCAGAAGGAACCAAGGTTCCTTGCAGGACACTTTAGTTTGTAACAAGTGATGCATATCCAAGGAACATACGTGAATAGTGACATTTTGGTCATTGGTGAAGAACCTGTTTTTGCTGGAGGGGGTTGGGTTTGTGGGACGGGATAGTCCTTGATCCCCATAAAATCAAATGGTGAAGAGCCTGAGGCTATAGTTGGATAGAATCCCCAAATAATCCCAAGATCTTAGGATCTTGGGAAAGATACGTGCCATGAGAAGTCCTGCTGTGCCTGGGGTGCCCACCGCGTGCCGGGCTCTGCTTAGTGGTTTACAGTGCTCCTGCTTCCTGTGGATTCTGGGCAGCGGTTAAGAACCAGCCTCTGGATTCAGACACCTCTGGGCTGGAATCCCAGCTCTGCGCCTTCTTAGCTGTGTGACTTTGGACGAGTTACTCCATTTCTCTGGGCTCTGTCTCCCTGTGTGTAAAATTGGGAGCATTACAGGACAAAGTGCAAATGTGCAGCTGAAGAAGGGCCTGGCGTTTGGTGACATTCCCCTGTGCGGAGCAGTTATTGCTACTTATATGCTCTGTCTCCTTTAAGCCATCCCGGCCAACCCTCTGAGCATGTGTCATCTCCATTCCCAGGGGGTGAAGCAATGTGTCAAAAGACACCGACGTAAGTGATGGAGCTCCCCAAGCCCAGGTGGTCCTCATGCCCAAGTCCCCACCATTCTGCCTGCCTTCCCCAAAGTCTGGAAGCTCAGAGCTCCTAGATGTCAGGCAAGACGGGGCTCCCAGCACCCAGGCTCCAGGAAGTGGCAGGCCCTGTGGTGGTTTGGGGCAGGTTCCCTCCCATCCCCGCCCCCACCTAGCCCCATGAAGTGCTGGGATTCCCAGCGCCTGCCACGTGACCAGCCTCTGTCACTGGGAGGAACCCTGAGTGAACCAAGGCTCAGCACTTGTTTTTCTGGAAATCACACCAGTTCTGAGAAGGGCCATGTGCTGTTGGGTCTCCAAGGCAGCACCAGGCCCAAAGGGATGAGGGCCGAACGTGGGCGTCTTGTGTCACTACTGGAGAGCCGTTGTGAAAGGCTGGGCTCTTTAGGAGAGAGAGTTGAGCTTTGGGAGGAAAGCGGTCACTTAAGGCTGGTACGGAGAGCCCCAGTGCCCATGAATTGTACCAAGGCCAGCTCCTCCAGGAAGCCCTCCCGCACTGCATTCTTTGGAAGGCCACTGGGGTTGGGGTCCTGCTGCCCCGTGGCCCTGCTTTCTCCCATGTGGTCCTGTCTCCGTGAAGGAGGTGGGTGAGGCTCACTGAGCACCTGCAGAAGCCATCCCTGCCCAGGCCTGAGTGTCCCCACCTGCCAAACACAAAAAAGAGTCCTTGGCCTGGCTTTCTCCTAGGAGGAAGGGGAGGCACTATTAACAAATACAGGAGTCCTCTCTTATCTGCGAGGGATGTATTCCAAGACCCCCAGTGGATGTCTGAAACCGCGGATAGTAGTGAACCCTGTGTATACTGTGTTTTTTCAGTCTGATAACCAAGAGAGCTACTAAATGACAACTGGGTGAGTAGCATGTACAGTGTGGATACACTAGACAAAGGGGTGATTCACATCCCAGGAAAGATGGGGTGGGATGTAGCCGGACGGTGTGAGATTTCATCACGTTACTCAGAACAGTGCACAATTTAAAATATATGAATTGTTCATTTCTGGAATTTTTCTTTTTTTTTTTTTTGTCCTTTTTGTGACTGGCTGCACCGCACCAGGATCCGAACCCGCGGCGGGAGCGCTGCTGCACTCCCAGCACCGCACTCTCCCGAGTGCGCCACGGGCTCGGCCCTTGGAATTTTTCATTTAATATTTTCAAGGTCTGGGGTTCGTTCCGTGTATTGGCCAGCTGCCAAAAAGAAAAAAAAATTTTTTTTTCAGACCTCAGTTGACCGTGTGAAATAGGGGGGATGTCACGTGAAAGCGTTATGTGCAGCTGCAATTATTATTACTATTTTTTTTAAAAGATGACCGGTAAGGGGATCTTAACCCTTGACTTGGTGTTGTCAGCACCACGCTCAGCCAGTGAGCAAACCGGCCATCTGTGTATGGGATCCGAACCCGGGGCCTTGGTGTTATCAGCACCACACTCTCCCAAGTGAGCCACGGGCCGGCCCGTGCAGCTGCAATTATAATTCAAAGTAAGTTTGATCCACGAGCAATAAGACACTCTCTCCTGATGTTATATCAGAATAAGGAAAAATTTACTAACAAATGACAGAATAAGACAACAAAATTAAGCATGTAGAATGAAAGGATAAGAGTATAAAGCTACATCACCAAGCCGAGTAGGAAACACTCTCGGAATGAACCTATCAGCTGGGGAGTCTTGGAACAGCTGTTTGGATCCGACTGGGAAGGTCCCGGGTACAGCATCCACCCCATGGGTGAGACTCTAAAGTTCTTCACCTTTGGTGATTTTTAAAGCAAGTGGTAACAAAAGTGGCAACATTCCAAATGCACTTGTGTGACTTAGTGAAAGTTTATCCTCCAGGAACCAGCGAAGCACCTAAAAGCATAACCTGTTGACCAAAATAATTGATACATGTGCTTAGCTTATCTGGACACAGCTCAACTCGAGAACTCCAGCCATTCTTCCCTTCATGCCAAGCATGACATTCCTGGTGGCACCTAGTACCATCCCCCTAGGGCGGGCCGGCCCCAAGGACTCTGCTCCTCGTATACCAGTCACCTAAAAGGATGTTAATAATTAGTCACTGCAGGCAATAGGTGAAGAAGATCTCTATGAAGACCTCCACTTTATTTCTCTTACAGGGGACTACTGTAAACAGTTTGCCACGGAGGTCTGGTGAGTGTGTTCAGGGCCCCCCTCCTTTGCAGGAGGGGATGCCCTATGAGGGGGTGGCTCCTGGTCAGCTGTCCTGGCCATCCCATGGTCCTGGGGAAGCAGACTCCAGCCAAAGCCTCGTGCAGCTGCAAATGACCCGAAGCAGCCACTTCCCTCTCGGGAACTGCAGCCTGGACTCCAGCCTGAAGGTCTCAACTTTTGTGTCCACTTATTTCTCTGAGACTCAGTTTCCTCATCTGTCAACAGGGTATACAATGGCTCTGTCCAGTGCAGTCAGTGAATGGGGCATCCCCAGGAAACAAGGGGCCGTAGGAAGGGTTCCAGATCTGGTGATGGCCTGCAAAGTGGAAGGAGAGCAAGGTGGGTGCAGTGTCCTCAGAGCCAGGGTTAGGGCAGTGGGAAGTGCAAGTCATTCTGCAGGGGGAAGTGGGCCCAGGCTGGTGGGGGAGGGGCAGGGGACAGCCTGGAATGCCCTGGTCTTCTCCTCCTGGGGAGCCCACCCCACAGTCAGCACCACCCTTGTGACCGAGGCTATGGGCCAAGCCTTCTGGCCAGGCCTCCTGCTGCAGCTACGCCCAGCCACCCACAGCTTCTGTACCCCCGCCCCCTGCCCCAGTCCTTGCACCTGCTGAGCCCTGCTGCGGATGCTATCCCTTCTGCCTTCAACTTCCCCTTCTATTAAGCTTCCCTCCGGCTACCTTCTCAGGCAGCTCTGAGAATGAATAGAGGTTATTACACACCGCCCTGTATTATTCTCCAGCTGGAGAGGCTGCTGGGGCTGGGTCGGCTCCTCCTGCTGTCCCATGGGGGAGGGGGGATGGGGGTGGAAGTTTAATTAATTGATTGAATAAGGTAATGAAAACGATTGGGAAATTTTTTTTTTTCCAAATACGAAAAAGGCGTGGAAGACAGTACCTCTCACTTCCGCATCTAAACTCTCTGGCCTGGAAGTCCTTCCTCGATGTCTGACTTAAATACATCAGGCTGCATTCCAGATGCTAAGCAACACTGGTGCAGAAGCCGTATACACAGTGCTCACTGAAGGGGCTTCCAGCTCCATCACGGACTGGCACCTATCCGTGCCTCAGTTTCCTCATCTGTGCAGTACCCACTTCATTAGGTTTTCTGATGAAATCCAAGGCACGCAAAACACTTAGGATAGAGTCTGGCACCTGTGCGGGTCGACGAAAATCAGCTGTCTATCCAAAAGAAAGCAGGACCCTGACAGATATTTGCAAACTGCACTGCTCTTGGTAGCCAAAAGGGAGCAGCAATGCGAGTGTCCATCGAGGGATGAACGGATAAACAAAGGTGGTGTGTGCATACAATGGAATATTATTCAGCCTTAAAAAGGAATAAAATTCAGACACTCTACAGCGTGTATGAACCTTGAAGACATTATATTGAGTGAAATAAGCCAGTCACAAAAGGACACACACTCCACTTATATGAGTGGTCAAAACCAGAGGCAGAACGAAACTGATGGTTGCCAGGGACAGGGGTAGAGGAGGAATGGGGAGTTGTTGTATATAACGGGTACAGAGTTTCAGTTTTGCAGGGTGAAAAGAGCTCTGGAGATGGACAGTGGCGATGGTTGCACAAGATGAATATGAACGCACTTAATGCCACTGAACTGTCCACTTAAAGTGGTAAATTTTGTTATGTGTATCTTACCGCAGTTTAGCAAAAACAAAAAGTCAGCTGTCATTGCTGGAGCAGAAGGAAGGGAGGGGCAGTCCCACGTGTCCCAGGCCACTGAGGCTCCAGGTTGCATGCGAGGAGCTGACCAGGGCTCCTGGCTGGGTGCTGGCATGCTTGGGTTCTGGGCTGCACTGAGGGGTCATTGCCAGTCTGCTCCTGCCTGCTGCCCTCCCTGCCAGGTGGAGCCAGCGCGCTGCCCCAGGCCTGACCCCTGGGAGGTGGGGCATGGGACAGCAGCTGGTGGTAAACATGCACAGCCAGCATCTGCTGCTCATTTCCTGTGGTGGCCTCTGCCTCTCTCTGGAAGTGCCCGGTCTCTTGGAGACTGTTTCCCGCTGCCCCAGGCCTGACCCCTGGGAGGTGGGGCATGGGACAGCAGCTGGTGGTAAACATGCGCAGCCAGCATCTGCTGCTCATTTCCTGTGGTGGCCTCTGCCTCTCTCTGGAAGTGCCCGGTCTCTTGGAGACTGTTTCTCTATCAACAGAGAGTAGGAATAGCGCCTGCCCTGCAGACCCCACTGGCTGTCATCCTTTGGCCCTCTATGCAGCTCCATTTTCAGAAGGTTTTCCTTGTGGGGGACTTCATATCTGTGACCATTGACCTTCATGCCTGACAAGTGGAAGGCGGCACCTGCTTTTCCCAGTCCCTCTGGGCGGGCTGTTGTGGGCAGCTAGGGACGAGGTTGGAGGCCCCGCACCTGCCCTGCAAAGCCCATGCTAACCAGGGCTGTGAGTGGATGGTGGGATCTGGTGGGCCTGACATCTCCCCTCCCCGCTGCCCCAGGGGGTTACAGATTTCCCAATCTGCTTGGGGTGAGGTGGGGAGGCTGGATGGAGCAGAGTCTGGCAGGAGAGCCATGTGGAGTTGCACAACGTGGCCGCAGGGCAGTGGTGCAGGCAGTGGGCCAGGACACCTTGGTTTTCATCCTCACCGCCCTGTCTGGATGAATGTGGGTGGGACCTGGCCTTTGTTTCCCATCTGTGCACTGCGGAGCAGATGGAATGATCCTCCAAGCATGGGGTCTGTGGTGCTGTGGCTCTGTTGGCTCATCTGAAAAATGTCATGCGGGGGTGAGGAGGCGGCCCTC
>NW_007728945.1:180107-183161 GCF_000696425.1 Galeopterus variegatus
GCCTCCTGCAGCGCCCCTGCTAGGGAAACTGAGGCCCCTGCGCTGAGCGCCTGCGCGTCAGGGCGCAGGGGGCCCGGAGCGGGCGTTCCGGGCGCGCAGGGCTGGTCTTGCCAAAGGCAGGGTGGGCGGGCCGGGCGGAAGGCGCAGGGTCTTCCAGCCCGGAGCGCGGGCTTGGAGGAACGCCTCCCCTTCCTTGGCTGCACCCTCGGCGCTGCCTGCCCCCCAGACGCAGAGACTCAGGACACTCACGCTTACTGAGGCCCAAGCAGGTGCCCGGCACTTGGCCGTACGTTCTCTTAGCAGCGTTGTGAAGTGGGCTCCTCATACTCCTTTCAGATGGGGAAACTGAGGCCTGTGAAGAAAGGCCGTTGTCCAGTCCACACACTAGTGAGTGGTGCAGCTGAGCCCGCAGCTGCCTCGGAGAGTCAAGACAAGGGGAGGCCCAGGGGCCTTCAGGAGTGGGACCTCGAAGGGTGAGGGGTGTGGTGTCACAGGGGTGAGAAGGCAGTGATGCTGTGGAGGGGACCCGCAGGAGCTGGGCCTGGAGGTCGGATGGAGCCTAGCATGTGGGGACCAAGAGCTGCGTCCTGTGGGAAGTGTGAGACAGCGAGGGCAGAGGCCACGATGGTGGCAACCCCTCCTCCACCCGAGGAGGAGGGCAGAGGTGGGGCTGGGCACCCAGGGTGGAGCTGAGCAGCCCCGCAGGCCAGACCAGGTCCTGTGTGTTCTCGGCATGCAAAGGAGATGGCTTGGGAGGGGGAGCTGGGGCAGTGGGTAGGTAGGGCAGAAGTGCCCAATGGCCTCACACCTGGGGACCCTGGCTTTGGGGCTCCTCTAAGCACTCACCACTTGGTCTTGAGCTCTTGGAACTCTCAGCCCAAATGGCACCAGGGAGGCAACTGAGGTCCAAGAGTGCGGGACTCTGTCCAGGAGGATGGCAGGGGCTGGGGTGGGAGGAACTCAAGCTTCCTGTCCCCCAAGTGGCTCTGGACAAGCTTAGGGTATGGTACAAGCCCCTCAGGGAACGGGAGAAGGGAGCTGAGCTAGTGGAGGCAGCAAGGGCTGTGGGAGGAGTCAACAGGCCTAATCGGAGCTCCCATGCCGGCTGCGCTTGGGACAATCACCTCCTACCTGCAGCCTTGGTTTCTCCTTCTGACTGACAAATCATCCTATCTGCCTTGCAGGGCTGTTGCAGGGGTACTTGAAGTCATCGTGATGCTTGAAATACGCTTGATGTATTTATTCTTGGGGGTGGGGCAGGCAAGGTTACAGGTTACAGGTCACCCCAGTTATTAGGGAGGCCCAGCTCCTGCCTGCTCCCTGCCTCAAGGCCAGTTATGCTCCTCTCCAGTGGTCCTGGCCTTGCTCTGACAATCGTCAGGCTACTCGAAAGGGCCTTGCCACTCTGGATGCAGCTTGCAGGGCAGTGGGAGATGCAGAGGCAGGGAGGGAGCCATGCTCTAGAGCTGTGTGACCTGAGTTCCAAGCCCAAGCTGTTGACCATAGGGACATTTTAAGCCTAAATAACACCCCGTCTGGATGTCAGAGAGGAAGAGATTGGATGCGCACCCAGGAAGGGCACAGAAACTGGAAGCTCTTGTGATAATGATGTCACCCCATTTGGGAGCAGGCAGGGTGGGACAGGAGCCAAGAAGCCTGAGTTCCAGGCACCAGTTGCTGTGTGACTTCAGGAAGCCCTGTGCTTCACTGAGTCCCTCGCACCTGTTGAAATGTGAAAGGCTTTCAGAGGTCCCTTTCCTTCCCCTGATGTTTGAGGGAGCCCTGTGGTTTCTGTAGACCTAAGCTCTGAGGCTGGCATGGGGCTTGGGCTTTGCTCCTCTTGTGGTCCCAGCAAGAGCAGCTGTGTTGCTGCTCATAGCATCCCTCCATGATCCCACAGCTAGATGAGAACTGGGCAGGATGGAGGGATGTGGCTGGGGCTGAGTAGGAGGAGGCCTGGGTTTCTGCTCAGATTGGCTTCTGATGTTCTATGACCCTGGCATAGCCCTGACTTTTCTGGATCTCTGTTCTTGCTGTGTCCAAAGGACAGCAGCCTGTGCCCTGACTCTTCCCCAGGGTCTTGTGGGATCCAGGGAGGTGCTCACTCCCTGCAGTCCCTTTCCCAGGGGTCAAGGGACTGTCAAGAAAGGATTTGCCAAAAGGAGGTGAAAGCCACCCGTGTGTGGGAGGCTTGGCGTCTCCTGCGACCTCCCCACTTCAGGGGCGATTCTGGGAGGGCCGTGGAGTATTGGAGGAGGAGCTATGAGCAGTGAGACATCCACTTCCCTCGTGGCCAGGGAGGAAGCAGAGCTGCTGGTGCTCATCCGGGCAGGAGATGGCCAGAGCCCTGGCGGTTGTACGGGTGAAAATAGATCAAGCAATGGCAGTACCGTCACCTCGGCTGCGTGCTCAGGCCTGGGAGCCAGAAGCCAGGACCAGTCCACTGTGACCACTGACCCTTCTCTCCAACCCCTCCCAAACCTTCAGGTCTGAGCCAGGGTGATGCTGAAGGTGACGACCTTCTTCCAAGGCCTTCCGGGCCAGCGGCCTGTGCCAGGGTCCCTCGACGTGCCCGGAAGCCCCCAGAAGTTACCCTCCATGGCAGAGGCAGACTCAGAGGCCTCCATGTCAGAGGCCTCCTCTGAGGACTTGGTGCCACCTCTGGAGGCTGGGAGAGCCCCTCAAAGGGACGAGCAAGAGGCTTCCAAGAGGAAGGAGAAGAAGCCAAGAGGCCTGGCCAACATGCTCAGCGTCTTCACCAAAGGGAAGAAGAAGACGACGAAGGCTCAGACGCCCAGCTCAGCGGAGCCGGAGTGCGGGCCCGAGTGCGGGTGGGCGTCGGACGGCCCCCTGCCCACAGGTAGGCTGGGACCCCCGGTGGGGCCGGGGGGAGGCCAGGGCTTCGGTCGTGCCTGGGACCCCGCCTCCCCCCTCGGCGGGCTCCGTGGCCGGGACGGTGGGGGGCCGGGGCTGACGCGGTTCTCCGGCCGCAGTGGAGGAGCTGAAGGCGGCCCTGGAGCGCGGGCGCCTGGAGGCGGCGCGGCCGCTGCTGGC